>NW_010109928.1:0-59321 GCF_000699245.1 Pterocles gutturalis
GGACCTGGGGTTGTTTAGTCTAGAGAAGAAGAAGCTGAGGGGCGACCTTATCACTCTCTACAACTACCTAAAAGGAGGTTGTAGTGAGGTGGGTGCTGGCCTCTTCTCTAAAGTAATAAGCAATAGGACAAGAGGAAATGGTCTCAAGTTGCACCAGGGGTGGTCTGGGCTGGATATTAGAAAAAATTTCTTCACCGAAAGAGTGATCAAGCATTGGAACAGGCTGGCCGGGGAAGGGGAGGAGGCACCCTCCCCGGGGGAAAAAAGAAGTGGTGGAGTCACCATCCCTGGAGGTGTTCAAGAAACATGTAGATGTGGTGCTTCAGGACATGGTTTAGTGGGTCAGGTGGTGTTGGGTTGACAGTTGGACTTGATGATCCTTGAGGTCTTTTCCAACCTTAATGATTCTATGATTCCATAAAAATATTTTAATTGATCCACACTATCTGGCCCTTTGCACGTTAAAACTGCTGGGGAAAGAAGCACCAGACAGAAAGGGAGAGCTTCTAGTAAGGAAACTATATTGGCTAAGGGCTATATGCAAAGAATAAAACAAAAAATCCAGATAAAAGGAATGCAGCAAAATGCAAAGCAGTGTTTCTGCCATAGGGAATACCACATAATTCACTAGAGAAAATGGATTACATGGCCTGACAACAGTAAGGGGATGCCAGAGACTGCTCTTATAGCAGAACTAAGCTATAATTGCTGTATTGTTATAATTTTCATTGAGACAAAACTTGCAGCTGACACACAGCCAGATCTCACATTGGTGCTACATGGTGTTTAGCAGGGATTTGGGCCCCCCATCCTGCATTTGAAAAATCTCTGTGATGTTGCCCTATGTGGACAAAAGGAAACTCTTGTTTTCCTCCAGGGCCTCCCTCAGTGGCTACTGTGTCCTTTCTTTTAAAACACATTATGAAATTAATAATTCTGATGGCAAGTGATTACCCTCCTGGGGTTTCTCAATTGATTTCCTGTGTCTTTTTAAAACATTACTAATTGACATCAATTTTCTCACTACTATCTCAGCAGTTAATTTATGGACATTTCACAATGAGTGTCTATTATTGTGTTTTCTGTTTATTTTTCATAAAGTACCTACTGTTACATAGCTTTGAGGGGGTACCACAGGACAAAGTGCTAAAACTTGGGTGCAGTGCACGCTGATCACATTTATTTGTAGGGGCTGTGGTCTATGTATGTGCCTACAGAGCTTGTCAACTAGTACCCCCAGCAGTGGAAGCCTGGACAAATAATAGGTGAATTTCCCAGAGACACAGTCTCTTCTTTGATTATTCCAAAATCTTAGGGTGCTGTAGCTCAACACTGTTACTGTATCTCAGGCATCCATTTTCTTTTGGGGACAAAGACCTCAGGGAGCTCAACAGTCACTTTAAATCACCCTTTTTACCTAGAGTTGGGGTAAGAACTTCTGCAGTGGTTGGTCATGCCTCAGTCCTGCTTGTTTGCTAAGAACATGGTGATACTTACCACCACTGTCTGAGTGGCTGGTGCTTGCAGCTCGAAGTTATTTCTGCAAATATTTACTTCCAGTTAGAGCAACCCTCTCATGTAGCTTCTGCTTGACTTTCTCTTGACAGAAAGGAGCTAATGAAGAGTTTTATTCATGTTTCTCTTTGTGTTATACGACAACGTACCATCTATCAGACCTTCCATTTTTAAAATATACTTACTGGACCAGTTTACATGGTGTCACATTCACTAACTTCTCTAAGCAAAGACAGGGTGTCTGGAGACCTGCCCAAAATCACACAGGAAGGTGGTGTCAAAAGTTGTGAGCTCTTCTCACAATATGCTGTGCCATGTTGTGTTTCAGCTGTGGATGACAAGGGTGAGACTATTCAAAAACCCACATTTTTTTGCTTTTAGATTATGGCAGTACTCACCACTGCTTCTTGTAGTGAAGAAGATGCTGCTTCTTTCATCTTTTTTCAGTAGTCTCCAACTATGTGGTACAGCCAACATCCATTTCATTAGCTGGGGAAGCACTGCTCCCCATCTACAGACCATACAGGCATTGCACATGAACAAGTGAAGCAGAACATACTCAGCCTGTCTCAAGCCAAGTCTTAAGCCTACAGGTGAATAAAAATCCACAGAGGGAGCATGGAGACACAACAGTGACAAGGTTATTTTCCAAATAATAGTAGGGCACGCTAGGAGCAGGCCTCATCAGCTATTTGCCACTAGCCAGTTCAGCCTGAACTCCAAAACTAGCAAAAATTCATACGGGAAGCACTCTGGGGAAAAGCAACATTTCCCTGGGAATTAGGTTCCTGAAGTCCAGAAGTGACTGCTTAGACCTCTAGTTCATGTTTCACCTGTGAGAGCTCCTGCGCCACCCTGTATAAATATTGAAATTCATTTCTAGATTTATTTCAGATATCTTACTATTTTTCAGAAGTCAAACCCTCTTCTGTTTATGTAAATATATTCTCTGTTTCAAAGACACCCCATCAAATATTTTTAACCACTAGACAAATTGTAGGAGTCATTATGTGTTTCTCCAGGGCAAACAAGAGATAGAGCAGGAATAAAAGGGGAGGCACTGCATTCCCATAGGACATGGAACTGTGGTCCTTTGCTTGCAGGGCCTGGGATGGCTGTTCTGTGAAAATAAACCTATGCATCTCATACTACTGCTAGAGCTTTGTACATAGCTTATGTCCCCATAATAATTTCCAATAAAATCTAATTTGTCTTATCTACCCGCTGTCATACCCACGTCAGCTTTGTTGGACTTCTTTTCATTGAAACAAAGACACTTTGTGCATAAATGATATCTTAAAAATGCTTAATCATGAAGAAACCTACAACTCCATTTCTTCTTATTTCAACAAACCAGTGAAGTCAAGTATGTTGCTATCTAATGCATGCTGCTCATTTATTCATTTCTGATTGATTCGATTTTCTCTACAGGAATATACTGTTTGATTAGAAGTAAAATATATTATTTTTCTAGTTATTGTAACTGCAAATATTGTCTTTAAATTAAGATCAAGGACTGAAAATCCATGATCAAGGGGGAATTTATCACTGATTTCAGTGGAACCAGGACTTCACTCCAGATGTTACTGACAAAGATGCTTCAGTCATGAAGGATGCTTTCAGTAAAGAATTTAAAATCTGGGGCATGTGAATAACGAGCTGTGTGACCAAATTTGGACCAAGAGACTGGCTTTCAGCACATTGACACAAACTCAGTCAGATATACATACTAAAACAACACCCATTAAGCAAGGTCCTTCATGTATGCCAAAGTCATGTACAGAAGAACTGGAGACACTGAACTGCCTCCCTTACCAGAGACCTCTGTCCTTTGCATTTTAGGTCCACACAATTGTCAAAGGAAGACAGAAAGCTGTCTTTTTTTTCTACTTGTGTGCTTGGAGTTGGAAGAAAAATTTTAGCTAATATTCCTCTGCCTTTGGTGGGAGACTTTGAAGAGGGAGCTACAAAAATGGGCAGGCAGAGAACAGAAATACTCCAGCCCTTCCTTTGAGAGGACCTGAAATGACAAAAAGAAGAGGTATGTAGCCCAGAAATCTATCTTATTGCTATTTCAATAGCTCAATAGGAAAAAGAAAAATAATACCTTGTCTTCTGCTCCTCCTTCATTCAGGATTAAAAAAAATATATTTATATACCAAATCCTCCTGCTCCTGCTTTCACTTATCTAATAGAACTCTTAAGGGAAACAACAGGTTCATGCAAGTCACCCATGGCTGCCACATCAGGACTGGCCTGAGGTAGCAGCTTTGTTTATTACTTATGTCCAGTGCACATGCTCACAGAGAAAGGGACTGACATGGACTGCAGTGGACCACTTTTAGACATGGAAACTTTTCACAGATAATGTTGTTCCATTACACTGTTCCTTAAGCCTTTTCTCCTCAATAATGCCGCATGACATTGCCATCAACTGTTAGTACTGTGTCAAGAAATGCCCGTTGGGAATGCAGTGCCTCATCTCTACTCTTCCCTGCTTTTATCCCTGTGCATCCCAGAGAGTCACTATGGTGATTCCTTCACACAGTTTCTCTAGTGACTAGATCTGTAAGGAACATATAAGGAAGCTTCAAACATTATGTTTATTCTGGGAAAATTCTGGTGTTGGCTGTATTCCTCATTTTGCAACCTTAACTCTAGCATAAGAATTTAAATGCACACAAACACACAATTTTTTTTTCTAGTAACCAATCTTAAAAAAGAAAAAATTTAAAACCTCATCACATGCAACTGACTTTCAATCTGTACAGCAGGATCAGATCCTTGGGAGAACAAAGATGACTACTCCTTCAGTTAATGAAGTAACTGGCATCAGGAATAGCTGTTCCTAAAGGCAAACAGCCAGTAAGATGCAGGTACATTTCACAGCCATTTGCTTATACCAGAAGAAATTTGAGCCTCAGACATCCTGGGTTCTGCAGAGGACTGTGAACAAATCTGTTTTTCAGAATACGGTCTCCCTATTTCTCGTTCCAGCTCCACAAATTCTCCCTGTCTGTCTTCAATTCTTTACACTGTTGTACTGAAGTCAGAATATTTTTCTCTTGCTTTTCTATACTACTGCAGCAACATTAGCAGGTCTCCTTTGTTTGAGAACAAAGGTGAGCCTGTCTCTGTCCTCCATTTAAGTAACCAGAATGAACAAAAACGGGCCCTCCCAGTTTGCAAGCCTGGCAATGTCAGTGCTGAGCTGACTGTTGTGGCAATACATGCACAGTCCCCTCCAACACCAGAAAGGCACTGAGGAGGGACAAGCACTGCAAGTGGTACAGGCTCTTCCAAGACATTATCTCAAGGCCCTGTCCACAGAGCACTCAGTTTACGATAGCTCAGTCAAATGACATCACATTTATAGAGACACTAAAAACCCTCTTTCTGATACTGAATGGGAAACACCCGTTTCCCCATCCACCAGCAAGTCCCTGTTTCACTGCATAAAGGAACCACGTAGGTTTCCAGATAAATAGCTGGGAAACTTCAGGACAGAGAGAATATTTATTTCCTTAGCCTTCCTCTTCCAAATGACGAAACTACTTAAAGTAGTTATCTGACCTTTTTCAGGCACAAACTGAGAGATAAAAATTTTGACTGTAATATATCTAAACTGACGAAGTTCTTAGTAACTCAGAACAGGCTCTACAGGAGAAAGTTTTGGCAGCTACCAGCTCTGCCTACAAATCTAGATATAGAGGAAACACAGTAAAGTATTGAGGTTAACATCTCAGCAGTATGGCTGCAGGACAATTCAGTCTGACAGTAACAGTGAGGCCATAACCACGTAGACCGCACACACAACAGCTCAGATGAACTCCAGTAAAACTTTTATGCCCTACCATATCATCACTCATTTTCTTTTTGCTGGATGTGTCAGAGAACAAAAACCTATCTAACACATTGGCAATGCAAGACTAGAAGCCTTAGAGATGGCTTTTGAAGTTCAAAGGTGTGTGATATATTTATTAGATGGTGCTGCAATTTTTAAGGAAGATGGATATACCTTTTGTGGATATGTGCAGGAAGGATTCCTCTTGCCCATCATACATAAGCTTTCTCTCCTGCTAATGTGCTATTGGGCACTGGTATGAAATACTTCAGCTGGTTAACAAGAAACAAACACCACTACAAAATGCAGAGACTGAAGAAAAAGTGGTAATTCATAACAGCAAGTGAAATTATCATTTTGCCTTCATCTATTATCAAAGTTAACAGTTGTGATTGTGCCACTAAATAGAAATGGCTAGATCAAGCAGAACAGGTAACAAATACAACTATTTGTCATTTACCCAGATGATTATTCAGGCAGTAATTATCTTACCAGTAATTTTTTTCTGTTATGTCTTCTACACTGGAGAACACTGTACAAAATCAGAAATGGTGGAACTGCATGAATAGGGGCAGCTTCTATCTTGTTATATTTCGTTTGTAAGTATCAGGGTATCATATTTCTCTATTACAAAAGTTTGCTGTTCACTTATATCACAGCCAGAAAGTACAAACAAGCTTCAAAGTAAAAATATTTTGGTTTTAATTGAAAATTTTTAACCACTGTAGCACAACACAACAGATTGCAGAGCTCCTATTAAGTATCAACAAAATTGCTTTCTACAGTAATACAAGAGCAAATAGGATTCAAGAGAAGTAATCTAATTTTCATCTAATTCTAGTAATTTGGTTTTATCAGATTTTAGCTATAACTGTGGAAATCAAAGTTGTAGTGTTAAAGCATTTTACTTCACAATCCAGCATAAATTTAAGTACTTCAAACTCTCTGTTGATATTTTTCATCAGATGAGTGTGAATATCCTGAAAAAAAAAAATGTATCCTGGTCAAACCACTAATTTGTGTGGGTACACTCACAAGCACACCCATAGCCTTTGGGATTTTTGAATATGCAAAATGATTACTTTGCTCTTGTATCAATAAGCTAATAAAAAGGGCATGGTTCCTCCTGTCCCGGCATATGCAGTGCTGTCTTGCTACAGACAAGGTTGTTTGGTTTTTTTTTAACCCTAGGAAAACCACCGCTGATTCAACTAGCCTGTCTTTAAAGGTAACACTTCACTCTTCCTATGTACTTCACCCTTCCTCACACAGACACATGAATGCCAATGTGCTTTTTCATCAGCAAAGACATCCCTGTCCCTAATATGAGGACAAAAATAACATGTAAACATTTTTTACTGGAGCAAGAACCTGGCTATTGAGAGCTGGTTACATGGACAGCAAACAACCCTGTTTTGCTATCCACCTGTCCAGTTCAGATAGAGGCAAGATCCTGGTCTCCCAGAGCATGTCATACCAATCACTGCATGCACCAACCACTGCATGTGAATCTGCTCTCTCATATTGCTGAAAGCTTCATATCAATACTGGATATGAAACTGAAAAATTTGGCTTTTCAGGAACTGTAAAGAAACAGGATAGCTCTTTCTAGGCCACTTGTTTAGCCAGTTCAGTTTGCAAGGGCCATGAGGTCTCAAGACAGGAGGCATGAAACTGCAATCATGACAATGACTACACTTTCAATTTACATAGCAGGTATTTTAGAGCACCTTACAAAGGTCAGAAATCATTTTGAAGCTTTCTAGAACTTCCAAAGTAAAATTTTTTTGCTGAAAGGCAGAAGGGGAAACAAGCCAACTGATGACTTTTGCATGAATCCTTTAAAAGATTTTTGCAATACTTTAATCAGCAAATTTCAAGGAACTTGAAGAGAAAGATGCTGGATCCATTTCACAGAGATGAGGCTGTTTATTCATGCTGTCATAAGAGGTCATCTCAGATCCAGGCAAAGAATGTACATTGATTTCTAGCCCCTGTAGTACCCTCGTAACATCATCTATTTAATTACAAAATGTATCTATATGTATTTAACCAATTAATAATGTCATAGCTTTTTGAATATTCATGGTGGATCACAAAAGCACTCATCCTAGAACAGTACTTTGAAGCTAAGCATCAGTAATTAGGTTATCAGCTGCATTTACTCTAGAAGGCAGCAACAATCTTGCATTTTGCAAACGTATAATTAGATTTTATTTTTCCTTTACAATACCAGAAGGAGCTTTGATATTCTGACATATGCCAGACAGTACCACCACAACAGACTACCTCTAGAGAAAGTATTGTCAATTAGAAATACATTCCAACTGTCACAGCTAAGCAATTTCTTAGACGAAAGATTCGGAGTGATTTCATGGTACAAGAAAAGATAGTTAACGTAACACAGAAAAATTAAATTGTCAATTGAGGTGTCACATAGTAAATTAAAATATTTCACTGTCCAATAGGAAAAATAAGAATAATCATGCAAGGGCTACAGTGAAACAAAGATCTGTGTGCCTCACATATAAAGGACGGGGTTTGTAATGAAAAATACTTTGGGTCCATATATTTAGGTTTTTTTGCAAGCAGAACCCTAGAAACAGCACTGTTCAGATTTAAATCGGATTTTGAGAGGGCTCTTTTTCCTGTGGCAGACAGTCAGAAATCCTGCTGATGGTCCAATTTACAAGAAACAGATGATGTCATTTTGATAAAGCTCTCTTCTAGTTTCACATACTCAAGAGTTTCAGACAAATTCAGACTTTCTGCTTTCTGTGAAGCATCAAAAAAGGTCAAGATCCCAAAGATTGAAGGGAAATAGAAAGACAAAAAATGAAAGTACATTATTTATCAAGTTTGCATTTTAATAGCAAGCTATGTACTTGTATGTGTGTATACTCAGTCATGTTCAGGAAACTACATGCATACTGCATATAGTGGAGTTTCTTGACTCCTATAGGTACAAAATAGTAGGACTGAAAATCACATCAACAGACAAAATGCTGCAAATAAAAGGACAGCATTTATTTGTTTGTTTATTTTAAAACACATTACATTGACAGAATATTACTTTTAAAGGTAGACCATAATATATTCCTTTAAAACTAGGCTGATAAGCATGTAAAAACTCTAATTTTCATACACTCAATGAAAGAAAACTATATTTTACAAATAGCTATTTTTAATAGACCTTACGAAAAACATGTTTAAAAATAACTGCCAAAATCTGCCTCTTTAAATATACAAAACACCCTTGCTGTGCTGAAGATATCTTTCTTAAAAGCCAAAAATATATGTCCACAGTTAAGTCCACATCAAACCCTACTTAAAGCCGTAGTGACATAAAAATGTAAAAGCACTTTACAAAGTAAATACAGCATTGCTTTTGTTTGTCTTAATACTGTACATATTTGTATTTGTTTTAAAAATATTTTACAAAAACTGCTATTATTGAACTTAACATCCTTTCCTGTCCACAGAAAAAAAGTGAGCCACTGAAATTACCTCTTTTTTCCTAAAATATCTCCTCTTCTGAATGTGAATCTGCTCCTATAATGCAAAGGGAATTTTACTGCTTAAGTCAATGCAAGCAGGACTGAAAGTTTTCTCAGCATATCACTGTGTTATTGCTCTTACTCTCACTTGGTTTCCCCCTTAGTTTCACAATGCAAAACATTACAAAATCTTTAATAAATTAACTGAAGAAATCAGAACTCAAGTACTTCAGCTTCTGAAGCTGGTGTATGGATTAGTTCATTGTAAGACTGAGTGTTCCATTAAACCAAACCAATCGCAAACGATGCTGTATGTTTTTTAATCAACATCTCTCTCTCTCTCTTGCTTCCTTTACAGCCCCTTCTGGCATCTCTTCTGGAATGAGCTTTTTAAGAAGGTGCGGTATCCTGGATCATCCACATATTCATTCCTAAAGCGGGAACTCAATATTCTCTGCCTCTTCTTCTCGCCCAAGATAATATCTGCTCCATAAAATGTGTCTTCAAATCTCATGTCAGAGGCTGTAGACTAAAACCAGCCATTAGTGAAACATACAGATTCATACAGGCCATAATATTCTGGCATTTTAGACAAGCTACCTGGAAACACAGATGTATTTCTCTAGATCATTACTGATTATGTAGTTACAACCGTTTTCAGGAAAATGTCTAAATATTAAGCATATCTGTTAAATGCAGATTTAAAGCATAATTTTTACTCTTCCATATTTTGCATGTACTACTCATCATTTAATTCTCTAGGTCTGCAGTGTTCCTTACAAACAGGTGACTAACACCAAATGTTAGTCTAGATTTTATCCAGAGGTCACACAATCACTGTAATTCAAGGTCAGAAACAGCAACATGGAAGTGATGCAACTGTTGGGCAGGTTTGATCCTAGCAGTATCAAGTTTTATCCACCACTTTGTGTTATTCAGAAAAGTTTTAAGTGCAAGGTACTATGGCATGACCCTCTGAAAAGAAACCTGCACACTGCCTAATTTGCAAAGAATCAGAGTCACAAGTTCGTTTGTTTGTCAGCAAACTTAAAACAGTTGGGAATCACCTGAAACAAAGCAGCAGGACAGTGAACAGCAAGCTATTTGGGAAAACACAGTGGCAGAAATTTTTGGATCAACTTCCACTACCAAAGTCATGGTAAAATTCCCAGGTTTAGGAAAAGAATAATTTAGAAGGAATTGGTGTAATTTATTTCAAGGGGCAGAAACAATATCATAAGCTGTCTTCAACTTGCACTGACTTCAGCACGAGGAGTGGAAGGAGGTGCTGGTCACACCTTGAGGACTAAGCTACTTATTTATAGAACTTGGGGCAATACCAGGAAATCAGGCAAAGGTCAGAGCACAGGCTGTGGTTTGTTTTATTTGGTTGACCAAATTAAATGTTTTTTACCTATGTTTAATTCCCCTGTGAAGTTCATGGTGTCAAACATTAAAAAAAAAAAAAAAAACAAACTATAGAAACTTCATTTTAAGAAGAGTAGCATAAACCCAACTATATCATTATCCTTAGTGAAATGCAACTGTTCACATTCTACAGAACATGCAGTTAATTACAAATGCTTCTTACAAATAGTCTCTTAAAACAACAAAAAAAACCCCAGAAATGGAATGCATTTCAACTACAATGAAAAATCCCATTGAATATAACCAGGTGGTTCATTTTACATTTTCCAAGACAACTTTCTTAACCCTAGATGGTCAGGACACTGAAAAATGTGTGCACTT
Organism: Pterocles gutturalis; assembly: GCF_000699245.1. Classification (NCBI taxonomy): domain Eukaryota; kingdom Metazoa; phylum Chordata; class Aves; order Pterocliformes; family Pteroclidae; genus Pterocles; species Pterocles gutturalis. Next base: position 10,606 of record NW_010109928.1, read on the forward strand.
ATCCCAAATACACTGACAAAAAGGTGTGTTAGCCAAAAATATTTCACCATTGCACCTCCTGTTAGAAAGAGTTGTCCTAATTGTATTCTATTCCTTCAGTAAAACTGGGCATCCTGCTGGTGAGCACTTACTCCCTCACATTTCTCTTTCTCTCTTCCATTCCCAGCTTTACATGATGTCAGTCCTTTCCTTTAACACACCCCCACCTTAGGAAACATACAGCACCCATGCTGGAGTTGGCTGCTGAGAACTGGATGAAAGGAAATTATGATAATAACAATGATGGCAGCTGCATCTGGCAAGAAGCATAGGAAAGTCAAACTGAAACCTTCTTTAGCTGCCTCACCACAAAATGTTATGTTATTCCACTAAACTCATACAAGCTGACGTACACCCAAAGAATCAACTCTACACATAATTCCCCTACAACTGCTTGCACCCAGCTTTCAAGAATCAGCTAATCAATGTCACATAATGGATGCGTGAGCAGGTATTGTGTATGAGACCACCTCCCTGCAGCAATGAAAAATATACTGCACACTGCTCTCCCTTTCAATGCTTCACTGAAAGGATTAAGAGGGAATTTTTCATTCACAACAATGAGTTATTGTTTGTTCTAAATTATGACAAGATTTTTGCATCTTATGCTTTGGTTTTACATGTTAAGAAAGCTAAAATTTAACATGCAATGCATTGCAATGCAGTTTTGAACAAATAGCTCTAAAGTAGAACACAGGCATTAGAAGAACATGGCGCTGTTCTGAGTAGACTTGGTAATGGATTGAATTGCACAATATTTAGCATTAATGACAAAGACAGGTAACAGCAGTCATCTTGCCTCCTCCAACAACTGTATCGCAGAACTTTCCCTTTTCAACCTTTAAGTGTTACACTCTTCATGAACCTTAACACTTTGCCACATGGCATACATATAAATGACTAGCTGGTGGCTGTTGTTTCAAAAATATAGCAAAGATTTGGTTTTAAACCAATGACTAGTGAAATGCTGATGAATCCTGCCAGTGACACTAATGAGTTATGATCAGGCACTTTCTTTCTTAGAACAAGTTAATTGCATTTTTATTAAACTCAATTCTTTTAAAATCACAAGGGTCTGAGAAATTGGAAAGCTTTCTAAAAAGTATAGACATGCTATAAGCATACTGAAAGAACAGACTGCCTGTCAATTTAAATATTTACTAACTTGATAATTCATGATCTGACAGATGATCGATCAAGATATCCCTTTTAAGAGAAAAAAATTATGTTTAACAACAATATTTGCCTGTACCAGAAAAACAACTAACCATCCTCACTAGCAAACAGACACTTGTGCTAATTTTTGTGCTGATTTAGCTCGTTATATTCAGTACAGGCTCCACAAAACATTTGTCCAACTTAGACTGAAAATCCAGAATACAGTCCAGGATAGCATTTTTGTCATTTTGAGCATATATATAGTATAAAGTTATCATCTGCAAATACTCACTAAACGTGCTTTTACTCTCTTAGGAAGCTCTTCATCTAGTGTATAGATCTCTTCCCTCTTCATTACTATTTGAGAACCATCTTCAAACTCAACCTAATTGAAAAAAATGAGTATTTTAAAATAAAATCATAATTTTACTCTTGCAGGAAGCTTTTGGGAATGTTCCTACACAAAAATATATGTGCAAACACAGAAGATTTAGATACAAACATTTTGCTATCTATTTTAGGAAGATAAAATTAGAATAAAACATTAAAATATGTTATTTCTTAGGAATTTCAACACATTAATAAATTTAAAATAATACCTGAGCAAAGAGACTTCAAAATCAACACTGACACACATATAATAAATTAAAATTGGTTAGATTAGGAATGCTAAGCAGTGACAACACAGACAACATTATTTTGTAGGAATGACATTAAAATGTCGTCGTGTCATTTTTATTTGCCTCTATTTTTTCTACCTGCTTTTAATAAATAAAAAATTAATTTTAACATCCTGTGCTTCAAGGTTGAGGAAGACCATGTCAAAAGAAAGTAAGTATGAGTGACAACTAAGGAAATACCAGTTAACAGAATTTTATTGAATCTGATGGAATTTCTTTAAAATGCTCTGTTCAGAAGATGAAAAGCTTTATCATGCTTAGGTTTAGATTTAATCCAACATGAACCCTGTTAGCAGAAAATGAGAAAAGAAATGTAACTAGGTGTGGGGAATGTTAAAATGCTGAGGCTTTGAAGCATTTAAGCTTTTTCAGTAGGTTCCGTTTTTTTTTTTTTTTAATACTTTATCTAGCAATTGTGAATTTCAGCTATTATCTATGTTGTCTTAGCTCCCACAGAAACTGTACTTTAAGTTTGTTATAAAATTAAAAGAAGTCCCATCCTGCATCGTTAGGTGACTTAATGAGACGATGAGAATGACAACAACAGACTGAGACTGGAAGAATAAGCCCAAACACAAAGGAAAAAACGAGGAAAACATTCACTTAGAGAAAGTATTATCAGAGATAAAACCAAAAAATCATGTATTTGAATTTGTAAATTGACTGTGTTTTGTACCTTCAAATTCAAACCTTGCCATGACTGATTATGTCAGATTAATTGTGAACAGCTGAAAAATCCGCTATAGTATATCCATTGTCAAAAGCCAGGGTACAGATCTATGAACTACTAACTTCTTTAAAGGCATTTCTTTAAAGCAATTTGACAGGGATGCACAAATCTGGAATGCATTTAAAATCCACAGAGCACAGATGGATAACAAAGTCACAAGAGTCATCCTTGCTCCTCTCTGTTCCTGTTACTAACCCTATAAGCCTAGTCTGTTAGTAGTATGTTAGAGGAACTTAAATGTCAATTTGGCTTAAGCTTGTTTAATAAAAATAAAATGATGGTAATTTACATATTTTTCACCAGGATGCAGGAGGAGCCTTTCTGTTATTCCTGCTCCTTACTGCACAATACAGTTGGTAATATGTTTTTTTCATAATACAGTTCGTAATCATGTTTTTTGCATCGTTGTTGAAAGAACTGGGCAGGAAGTGAACTCTGCCAGCTCCATGCTATCAGAAAATCACCTCCTCAATGGGCAATGTTTTTGTTTTTACTGGAAGTGTGTAGCAGGAGGCAACTGCTTCATACCACAGAATCTGTCAGGCTTGCAGTATGAAATATATTGAACATTTACAATGAAGAATAATTGGAAGTTCTTCAGCTATAACTCAGCATACCATACTGGAAATAAATTTGCCTACTGTTAAGGGAAAACACAACAAGAGCTCCTCTAAGACTTTCAATAGTATAATGATTCATGCAAAATATAAACCCACAATCTCTAATAGCTCCAACAATTCAGACTGCAGAGTGCATTTCAAATCATCAATTTTATCCAGCAGGTTATTTTACTTGGAGTTTGGTTGCTGTACTATATCTGTGTAGTATGTCATTCTGCCCATGAGATTTTATTTCATCAGGACATCATAAACTGAGGAGCATTTTATCCTCAGCAAAGGCAAAAGGGACCTGAACACTGAAGGGGTCAATTAAAGGGTCAGCTGAAATTGTTAGAAAGCAATTAATAGAGTGAATGGATAATTTAGTAAACTCAAATGAAACTCAAAAATAAATGGTGAACTTCAATATCAAAAATGATCAAGACATCAAATGTAGATCACATTAACAATTTCACTTGAACACCTGCTTCATTTGGCATGTGTAACTCCGCTTAGGGATTGCGTAGGATACTGGGTGGCAAACTTCAAACTGGATGATACCAACTCTCGAGCATTGTGTCATAGCTCCAGCTTGCACAAGTACTGTCACATTTGGTACAAATGTCTCATGAAGATGAAGAAAATTCACCCATTTACCCAAGTAGAAAAGATTTGCTTTATTAGATCATAATACTCATTTCAGAGAGTCCTTTTCAGTCTCTCCTTTTGTCATACCATCTAAGAGATCACACAAAAGACTTGGCAAAAGAATCTCAAAGATGCAACAGAGATATCACAACCCAGACGAAGAACAGATTATGTATATGCATGGATCCTGGGAGCATTCAGAAAGACCAGAGGAAGAACTACTAATGTGTCTTGAAGTTAGCCTTGCACCCTCCATGTGACAAACTTCCTGTAACCTGTGCCCATGTGGCAGCCTCCTCGTCTGTACTACAGAATGAAATACTTGTTAGTCTTCAAAGTCCTACATAGTGCAATCTGGACTCCCTCTAATCTTTAACCTTTGCTATTTCCCCCAGTATAAGGGTTGTTTCAAGGTAGTTCACAGTAATCTCCCATGACTGTTATGCTGGGGAACTTCACAAGCCTTACTGAACCTCCACATGCTAATCCATTTTCCTTAAACTAAATTAATCTCACCATGTTTTCCAAGAGGTCTGAAACAAGACAAAGAAGTTTCTTTTGACTACATCAGATTCCTTCAAATACAAAAGATAACAACATTCATCTAATATATCTTATAGTACTCCTCAGAAGACCAGCTGTTCAGAAGATTAAATGATTTGAAGATCAATGTTACTATAGAACAATAATCTTTATATTTTATAAAGAACTTTTCACCTTCACAACATAATACAGCTGCTAAATGTAAGGGAAGAGGTAAGATTTAGAGACTAGCTCAAGGGATCAGGCATTTGAGGACTTCAGTTTGATTGCAAGTCATTGGCAAAGTGAGAAGGTCAATGCAGCAAGTAATTTAGCCTCCCTGTGCCTTAATTTATCTATAGATATAATAGTAAATTTGCCATTTTTGTAGATTAATGTGCGGCCCTCAGATGAAAAGAGTTACATAAGTGAAAATGATTATATATATAAATGAAATGTATCTGGCTTCTCATTCTTTCAGAAGTGCTATTATTATTGTGATTGTTTTATTGCAGTTTCTACCATTCACTTGGGTGACTCAAAGCTGCTGACTGATTTTTCTCAAAGGCAAACACATAAAAAACCAATTATTGTGCCTCTGAAATCAGAAGTCAGCTTTTTAGCCTTGCCTTCAGTGTTCAGCTCCCTTTTGCCTTTGCTGAAGACAAAATGCTCCTTAGATTATGTGTTAATTAATTAAAAAATGCCTCAAACAAATGAAAGCAGAGTTATTTATGCTCTTCTTTTTACTGTCCTCCCTTCCATCCTTTTATGAAATGCCTAAGGTTCATTATAGTCACACACCAATACTTAACTTCGTATCATTACTTGTATAATTACCTGACATCAAATAAAAGTAAATAACCTGGAGAAAATAACAAATGTTATCTTTCAATCCTAATGTTCCACCTGCTTACCTGAGTTCTTATTAAATAAGCCATTTTCTTGATTTTATAAGAACATGTGAAACCTCAACGATCAAAGAGTATACAGCATGTCATGGTTTAGACAGCTTTATTTATTGGTTTAAATGCATTAACAGTTACAATAATAGTCCACACTCCAGCTTTTTGCACCTTTGAATGTGCAGCTGGACACGCCAGTGCCAGAGCTGAATAAGCAATTTGCAATGAAGACATCTGAAAAACAAGCACATGATAATAAATATGGACACTCACCTGATACATGTGAGCTGTGTTTGTTCCCAGATACTTTGCACCATACAGTTTTCCATCAGGCCACTTCACTTGGACAACCTCTCCCTCCGCAGGTGGGCCGAGCCTTAGGCAATCTCTGCTCTATTTACAAAGAAGGATGGATTCTCAAATCAGCCAGCGAGCCACTATACTGAAATTACCATTAAGCTGCTGTTTACAACTTGGTAATTGGAGATTTATTACCATGTGTGTTTCAAGTTTTATAATCCTGCTAATGGGCTAATGGAAGACATTATTAGCCTTTATGAAAATGAAATACTGACCAAAGAAACACTCTCTTTACAGCTTGGTGCTGCACTGGCAAGGTAACGTATGCATAAATCAGACAGCTATCAGCAACTGTGATACATTTTCCCCCAAATTAATTTCCATCACACATTGAAAATAAAGATCACTAAAGTGCAATTCTGTATGAACAACACTTTCTCTTTTACATACTCAAGTAACTCATGTTTTGTCAACCACAGCACATTTTTGCTAGATACTAACTTTGCTGACTGCAACATACGCTGACGGATCAAACTGTAAATGGTGAGAATGCCAACCAGTTCTCTGCTTAGCTGATGGAGAAACACTGAAAGAATCCAAAGGCTTACAAAGAAAAAACAGGTGGGATTTTTTTTTCAGAAGACATGAGGCAGGTTTTTTGCTGTGTTTTGGCCAAATTTTGTGCCTGACTTGTTGAGCATGTCAGAGTAGCACAGTTTACACTACTTGCAACGCATCCTTGTTATGGTTTCTTTTGCCCCATATCGCTCAGTAGGACCTAAATGACTCATTTGCAGAGCACACTGACCACTCGCCCATAACAACAGCTGTCCACACGAGGAAATACACAAAGGACCAGAAAAGGGTCGTGCTGAGTATCTGCTCACCAGTTCTTTGGAAGCTCTCTCTGGCAAACATTCACCCCAACAGAGGAACCTATGCTTCGTACAGACTACATCACAAGACTTGTAATGAAAATTAGGGCTAATTTAGTGGTATTCACTATCTCAGGTTGCTGCAGTACTATCACAAAGTCTCAGATTTACACAGAATAATTTAAGAAAATACTGTATTTTTGAATCCAACAGTTCACTTCCCACAGAGGTCAACAATCACCATGACAAAGAACTCAAAATGTGGCAGCAAAAATGCACCACAGTGATCCCTACTGGGACACTATGTTGTCGTAATATCATGCTAGCCAAATCCAGGCTTATAAACTATTTTTAACTACATGTTTCTTAATCCATTAATTTTATTCAACACACAAGAAAAGAAGTGAAAAGCTGGATTTTCACAGAAACACACTTTCCTGCATGACAATACTGTCTCTGTCATCTCTGAGGTGTTGTGCCAAGGGGACAGCTCTAAAATATGCCCTGCATGTTTGCCTGGCAAAGGTTGCTGTGACAGACACAGAAAGATGTATCCTTTCAACTTCACCATATGTTTGGGGTAGTAGGTGGCATTACTGCATTACCCTTCCAAGTATATCCAGGAGAGACAGCGGGAAAGGGAAAAGGGTGGCTGCTGCCTAATTTCCAATGGTGAAATAACTATGACTTCTCAGGGGACGAGGATTGCTAAACACTATCATAGCTCTGACTATAAATTAAATGAGACTTTATTTTTAATGCTCTCTTCAGTGATGACTGTCAATATCGTTATTGTCGATATTGTACTTCTTCCTTTACCTATTTATGGCTAAACTGTAAAAAGGAGTCTTGGCTAAGTTTGGTCCTGAACCAAACCTTTAAAATGCATCATGGAAGACAGCAAATTTCCTGAAAACAAACTATCAAAAATGTCAAGCCAAACATTAATTTTCCAAGAACAAAAGCCCAGCATGAATTGCTTCCTTTCCACCTTGCACAAGAAAAAAATCTCACAGCTTCTCTAGGACAGCTAATGGAATTGCTCATATGGAAGCTCAACAGTATGACCCAGCAATGTGTGCCTGCAGCCCATAAAGCCTGGGCTGCATCAAAAGAAGCATGATCAGCAGGTGGAGGGAGGTTATCCTTCCCCTCTACTCTGCTACTGTGAGAACCCACCTGGAGTACTGTGGTCTGGTCTGGAGTCCTCAGCACAAAAAAAGACATGGACCTGTTGAAGAGGGTCCAGAGGAAGGCTACAAAAGATGGTCAGAGGGCTGGAGCACCTCCCATAGGAGGACAGGCTGAGAGAGCTGGGGTTGTTCAGCCTGGAGAAAAGAAGGCTCCGAGGAGACTTTAGACCAGTCTTCCAGTACCTAAAGGGGACCTACAGGAAAGGTGGGGAGGGACTCTTTATCAGGGAATGTAGTGATAGGACAAGGTGTAACGCTATTAAGCTGAAAGAGCATAGATTTATATGAGATATTAGGAGGAAATCTTTTACTCTGATGGTGGTGAGGCACAGGAACAGGTTGCCCCGTGAAGCTGTGGGTGCCCCATCCCTGGAGGTGTGCAAGGCCAGGTTGGATGAGGCTTTGAGCAACCTGGTCTAGGGGAAGGTGTCCCTGTCTATGGCAGGGGGGTTGGAACTCGATGATGTTCAAGGTCCCTTCTAATCCAAACCATTCAATGATTCTCTGATTCTATGAAAATTGACTTCTCATGCAAATAACAAGACAAATAACAATGCCGTTCTTCATGTATCACAACAATGTCTTAGTCTATGGAACAATGTTTGGGAAACTTGTACTAAAAATTTTTTGCTGATTTATGCCCGAGTTCCTATCTTTCATTTTCACATTACACAACCATTTTAGAGATTCTCTTTTTACTGCAAAAAATAATTCTCACAATTTCCTTCTGGGGAATGATTTTCTTTAATTTCTCAGGCTGACAAAATTGCAAAAGTGCAACCTCATTTTCTCAGTCATACAATGAGAAGTCAAACATCAAGATACGTCAATCCTTCAACATTTCCATGCACCAGATGTAAATAATATAGCCTGGGCTCAGTCTACTTTCAGCTTGTAAACCATGCACATTTCCTGTATAATTACGTAGTATATTTTCTTCTTCACACAAGTGGACAAAATCATGTCCATCTGTACTGAAAAGCCTGTTCACTTAAGTGTTCAGTTTCACATTCTCAGAGCCCCAGCTCCAAGCCTGGTCAGTTACAGTAGGTTGCTCAGAGACATGTCCAGATGGGTTTGAGTACTTAAAGGATGAACACTTCACCACCTCCCTGGGCAACTAGTCCAGCATTCATCAGCCCTCACAGTGGAAAAGTCTTTTCTTAAGTGAAGAAAATTTCATGTTAAGGAATATCCTGTATTTCCGTTGGTACCTGTTATCATTCATCCTGCCACTCTGCACCACTGAGAAGTTCTTTATATCCCCCATCAGGCATTTATACACTTTGATAAGATCCCCCTGAGCCTACTATTCTCTGGGCTGAACAGCCCCAGCTCTGTCAGCCTCCTCTCATACAACAGTTGCTCCAGTCCCTTCATCATCATCATATCCTTTCACTGTCCACATCCGTCTTACAGGTGAGCCCGCAACTGGACGCAGGACTCCAGTTATGGTCTCATCAGTGCTACTTTTACAGCCATTCAGAAAGTTTATTTGCAAGCAAAAATGTATAAATAACAATAATTCTGAAACTTTTATTGTTTATTACAGGTGGTATTTTCTGGCTTTAGAAACAATCATTTGGGGCTTCCTTATATGCATTGAAATATAATAGGAAGCAATCAATTTGCAACAGATTTTGGAAAAATATGTTGAAATACTGGGTTTGTCCACTATGCTGTCACTGAGGAATTCTTGTGTACAGCACTATAGATAAAGTAGGCATTTTTGCTGGTTTTCTCTTTTGATATTCTTTTGGTTTTACCACAGAGGTTGAACAATACTTTTGTTCACTGAGACTGGAGAGAGCATTTGCAAATCCAGTTGCAGTGGCAGTTTGGTGATGACCGACACAGACTAGTAAGAGGTGTGGATCCACATTAAAAAAAAGGGGGAGGAAGTCTGCACCTGAAGCCTGTACTTGAATCCAGGAACTGTGAAATGTTGCAAGATTCCTGTAATTTGAATATAGACACTGACACATGAAGAAAATACCTTAGTTTTTAAAAAGTTTTTTAAAAATATGTTCAAATGCTTTCCTAAGTCAAGGCTAAAAATTGTAGATATTCTGGTCTAAGATGAACTTATGAACTATTGAGACTATACTCCAAAACTGTCAGAAATAGATGTTCCTTGGATACCTACAATTTTATTTTGACAATGTTGTGCCTAGTAATTATGCTACTAATCCAGCTATTTCCAATTCAGCAATTATTTTCAAAATTATAAGAATATAAGAGCGAGCCTTTGACTTCTTCCAGGTTTGATCTAAAAGAACATAGTGAAAACAAAAATCTTTAGTGAATTCAGAGGAAACAGAAAACTGTGGTGTAACCTTCGAAGCTAAAAGGGCTAAATTGGCTCATACCTTCAGGCACTTGCTAAAACAAAACAGATAGTAGAAAGTATACTGTAGTCTTTCATGTCAAGATTGTAGTAGCAAAGGATGAAATCATTCTGTGGCTACAAATATCAGCCAATGTTAATTTACAGAGTCTCTGGTCTGACAGAAAGCTAGATAGAGAGGAAATCTTAGAAAGGAAAATACCGCCATGGCTTAAGTAGAATATGTGAGTATTTAATGAAAAACAAAAAGTTTCCAGCTTGAGGGATTTTTCTCAGGTGAGGATAGCAGCAGTTGAACAAAAAAACAGAAACTGCAACATATTAGTTAATAACACTATTCAAAAAAATTATTTTTCAGGTTAAATACATGAAAAGCAAAAAGCTCTCAAAAACATTTCTGAATATTCTGAACACACAAAACCCCAACCACTTCATTGCTCCTGAATATAGCACCAGGAAACATTTTTCATTCGCTTGGACAATGTTCTGCCTTTCAACAGTCAGCTTATAGCTCAATGTTTGCTTTTTCAGGAGCTTAAATTGAATTATATCCTTCCAAATCTGATTCAATCTTTGGTAAATGTGCAAGGTGATTGGTGCAGAAGGGATCAATTAACTCCTTTAACTTAAAGCAACGGTCATAAAGGTTAATATTGTATTTAATATCATAGCAATAACATTGGTTATTATATCTAAAAAATTTGTTTCAGGAGAGGAAAATGTGGCCCATATGCCATATTTTAGACAAGGTATAAACCCAACAGTAGTCAAATATTTAGAATTGTTGCTAGAAAACAATAATCTTCAAAGTGAAAAATGCCAATACTTGCCTATTCAAATCAGGAGGCAACTTTGTCAGGTCACCTAGCTCTGGTTAATTGTTTTGATGATGTGATCCTACCCTGGCTCAAGAGAGGACAGAAGAGTTGTGATGATGGAAGTCCCCAGCTGGCAACCTAGACGAGCATGTCTTGCTCTAAAAGATGCTTTTGCCTCCCACTCATACTTTTGCATGAGCATTCTGTGGAACTTCTGCTATTAGGATGAAGAAAATCAATCTTCATCTTGATCAGACGAGAAAATTTTCTGTGGAAAATTACTAAACTCACTTCTTGCAGCTGTGCTCCTACAGTGGGCTTAATAGGGAAGACGAGAACGAAACACTGCAAGATAAAAGACACTTGCAATCTGTAAGTAACAGTCAGAAGACCCTCCTCTATAGCTGATGAATATTACTGCAGACCAGTTTTTCCTGAACATAGCCCTAAAGCATTCAAACAAACACACACACACACACACACATATATATATATAACAGTACAATGAAGATTGAGATTTCTTCTTTCATGTATAAAAAAATAAGGGAAGGAAATTGAAGAAAAATCAATCTGTGGTATACAGTATTAAGTTAATATTGTCTGCAAGTGGTTCACTCTTGAAGTTTACACTTATTCACCACTAACCCCTCTGAATAAGCATAAATTTTTCCCTTATAGCAGTACTGTTTTATAAACCTGAAGTTTACATTCATAAACTGGCATCATTTAAAGTAATTTTTTAGACATGCAGAGTAGCCTCTTCCTTTTTTTAACCATTTCATTCTTCTGGAACTTGTTAAATAATTTTCCAATCTACCACACGCATAACATCCTTCTACCCATTTCCCATGAGGGTGTCTCTACAAATCCACAACATGGAGCATCAAACTGTCATCAAGCATTAACCACGACAGCAAACATAAGCAGGCTGGCACCTCTTTCTTCAGGAGAGCATCTAACTGAGCTGCCCCTACTCCATGAACAACCTCAGAAACTCATGTTCTATTTTCCTCAACCCTAATAGAATTTATTATCTGTTTAACTGGCAGACACAGTGCTGAGCCTGTTATTTTTCAAATCACTGTGGTTTAGACTGTTATTAAAAATAAAATATTTTAGTTTGTTTAAATTGTATTCAAATTATAGCATTTTCTCAATGTTACTTAGCAAAAAAATTTACATCTTCTTGGCACTCCTGGGTTTTACTTGCTGTTTTGCTTTGTTTCTAAAACAATGCACAAAATGCCTCATTGTTTATTCAAAATCTTGTCAAATACCATTGATGATATAATTGACACAAACCATACAGGGCTAAAGTGGTTAAGTGTGGCTCTTGCAAGAGGTTTTATGAGCTAGCACACACTTTTAATCCTATTCTTGCTGTATGGCTCTGTAACACAGCGGCAGAATGAAATACACAGAAATTGTACAAATTATTTTACTTAATGGAATAGGAATAGTATAAATATAGACCGAACCTGACTGGCATTATTCTTCTTGGGATCAGCTTAAAGACAGTTTAAACACTACCTCAAAACTACTTTTTGTAATAATTAGTTTAACTGAATATATTTTCCATCCTTTGAAGTTAATCATTATTTCTGTACCATACAACATCAAAACCCTTTAGGAAGACATATTCCAATCAATCAGTGGCAGTCTTGCAGGAAGACTGTGTAAGAATCCATCTCATTGTGCTGCTGCGGCTTTCTGTATTGGAGTGTTGTGAATATACTGTGCTCACACAGCTTGTCAAGAAGGACTGGCAAGTGGCAGAGGTAAGCAGCAACCTGGTTTCAGTCCCACAGCATGTCTGGTGATACAGATCCTTTCCATATTGTTCCATCTCTGATGCACAGGGGCCACAGCACAATATTGTAATCCTCCTGGCAGACGGAAAGCTGATAATCTAGCCCTGAGGTTTCAAGGATCAAGGAGAAACAGATGCCATAGAGGTGAACTAGAGATAAATCAGACTCTGTAACTACAAGAAACCTGGCCTTCCTATACTGCGTATCTACGTATTTTTTTACTATCACTCATCTTGTGTTTGTTCATAAATTTATATATATTGTTAAAATCAAACTGTGAAATATGAACTGCCTATTTTCTGTCATTCCCTGCACTGCTTAAATCTATAAGAATGGCTCAGACCTCTAGTATTAGTCTATCTAACCACAATTTGCATGGAGCAAGCCATAATATCTACTCATGTGGGCTGTCATCCTAGAAATTCCATGGTTTCTGAAAAATGACTTAAAATCCATGATGGTTCCCCAAACTGAATAACCAACACCTCCATCCTCTTATTTTTTAGAAACGGAAATTAATTTCATGGCAAATTCAATTCATAGCACGTTCATTTCAATTTATAGCAAACAAGCATTCTCGTTTTCACAAAATTAACAGTTACTTCTCACAACATAGACAAAACACACTAACTCCATCTGATTTTCACTGGTAAGACTTCAAGAGGGTTTCTAGTCCCCAGATTCACAATACAAAAAAGTAGGAAAAATCCAGGCCTCATTACTGGGCTTTTGCACAGAAATGGTCCTCTCACTGACTCTAGTTGAACTGTGGCAGTAGTTTCTAAATTTTTCCTTTGAAAATTTCCCCCCTAAGTTGGGACCTGAGTTAAATTTACTATCTTACTTCATTGCTGCTAGGGTACCTACCATGAGGCAGTGCTCTCTGTACTGACAGAAACCAGCTGAAGACGATTTGAAAGGGAAGGAATGTAGAACTAAGCATGGGGTGACCACACTGTCAGGAAGAGTTAGCTCCTGCTGTACAGACCCAGGAGAGAAAAAGGCTTCTGTAGCAGAGCAGGAAAGGTACCTCTGAACAGTCCTGAGGATGGAGCTGCAATGTCCCCAAGGCCATTCTGCAAAGGCACTTAATGCAAGTTGTCTTCTCTGCCAATGTTACTTCAGCTAACATTAACTTTCAACGTGAGTGCTAGTGATTACGCTTCCAAAGTCATGCTCACCCGTGGTTGTTTCATAAGGAGCACGACTAACGTGATTACAACTAACACCTCCTATTTAGAAAAGCCTGTCATACCAACAAATAACATTCCACAGCTGCAAACAGTGAACATATCTACCAACACTATTAAAGTGGAAGTGGAGAAACAAATTGTGGTAACTTTCTGAAAACAACCGCTGATCTCAACAGGCTGTCAAAATGCGTTTTTCATTTGGGACCTGATAGTATACGGTAGTTAATGCAAATTTTTAGAAACACAGAATTAGGTTTCATATGTTCCAAGACAATTCGAATGAAAAGGAGAGTGGTAGCTAATTTGCCACAGTAAGAATTTTATCTAAATAGGAATGGCAATTTACACAGTGCATTAGCATTTGAAAAAGCAGGCCTGATTCCCAGGGGTGCAGTTCTGTTTTTGAATTGGTACAAACTCAGTGAAATCACCAGATTAACAGAATAGTTACTGTAATTCAACAAATTTAGCCTTGGATCACAGAACGCATAGTATAAAAATACTTCAAATTTATGTAGGATACGTTGTCCTTAAAATGCTACTGAATTTTCTCTTACAAAGTGAATATACGCTGTCAGCAAAGGCAAACTGGGAGACAAACTGGATCATGCATTCCTGAATACATCTAAAAATATATCGCTTTCCATTCAGCTTAGAAAGTTACTGTTTCAACCACCACATTGCCTTTCAGCATAGTATTAATGCCACAAATACATGTGTAGTGCTAACTGACAGACACCAAACTGCCCAGGAGGCTACAATTCAAACGCACGCTGCAGAACGTGTCTTAGGATGTCCAGGGTAGTACTGGGCATCACAATAAGGTGCAGTACAGTGGACATTGAGGAAACCTTAAATGGGGGTACAACATAATAGAACAAAACTCAATTTCAGCAGTAGGAAAGAGAAGTTGTCAAGGACACCAGGATGTCTGATTTGCTGTGCCTGACTTAAGTACAAGACTCCTTTACTGCAGCGGAGAACCCTTGCTTATGCTTGAAGTCAGATGAGACTCTGAATCCTAGAGTAACACCTTGTATCCAGCCCACCTATATATCGGTGAAGGTAAAAGTTTAAAGTTCCCAGTAAATCAATTGCATTCAGACAAGTACAAAGAGCAGCTCATGTTCTGCTCCTGTCCCTGCCTCAGGTTGTAACACACAGGAAGGAAAATGCTCCTTCTTCCCCCTACCATCCCCAACACACGTGTCAAATCTGGAAAAAAATCTACTCCTGAAACACAGAACAAATAGGGTAAATTACCAGTTCCAAAAATCCTACAGTTCCTGGGCTACCTCAGAAAAAAGGTGGGAGGGTTAATAATGCTCCTCCCCGGCTCCCAACAGTCCCACCTCATCTCAGTTGTTCCTGTGCAATTCCAGGGATGTCACTGTGCTCCATATGCTCATCATGGCTGTATTCATTGTGGTCCTGGACATGGACGCACACTCATTTTGCAAACACAAGAAGCATTGTAATCTATTTCTGCCTCTCACCTGCAAAGGCAGCCATCTTATCATAAACTGCAAAGTAATGAATTAACTTCCATTTTGTTTCTCCTGTTGAGCTGTGGGGGCACTGCCTTCAAGTCATCTAAAACCATTATTGATAAGGATCCATAAAGTGTTCCATTATACATCGGAAAGGACATTATACACGGGAAACCATGTAAAGATAATACCTACATTTGAAGTTGTAATTTGCCTTTAATCTATCCTATGTTATTTTTTTTATGCTTATCTATTAAGTTGCCTGTTTTTCTACTGTAACAGCAAACAAAGTAAAAGCAAGAGCCATAGAAAAATCACTTCTGTTCTCCGTAATGGAGTAAAGTGAAATAACTCACTTAAATCAATACAGTTATAGTTCTGCACAACAAGTTTCAGATTAGAATCAGACTATTGCATCTGTTGATGTTTTGCAGCTTCAAGAGTTAAATGATGGAATAAAAGCCTCCGGTCTGAAGCCTTAGAACATAGTCCTCCCTGTCCTTTTTAAAAAGTTTGATTTTAACTTAACAAGACCACAGTTTTAAAAACAGGAATTAATTTGTGTTCGTATTCATAAGATGCAAACAATTATTTCCACGTGCAAAGCACAGCATTCTGTGTATAAGTACTTGCAAATCCAGTGTAAAAGTTCACAATTACAAAAATATGTTAAAGTAAATTTCTCAGCTCACATGAACTTGAAATAAATTATTCAAAACATATATACATATTAAACTTCTTGAACTATTTCACAGAACAAGAACGCAAAATTGTACACAATTTTTACAGATCTATCTAACCAGGAAAAGAAACTCAAGTTTTCTCATAAGAGACATATCATGCAGCTCTCAGACTTGATTTCCAGAATTTTTCTGAATTGTCTGTCAGTGGTCACAGCATGCAAATTGCTGAGTAGTACGTCAAACTACACAGCAGGTAATTTTATAATGCTGGGAAAAAAAAAAAAAAAAAAAAATTGTGCCAGCCCAACACAAGTAGCACATTATTCAACTCGGAGACTCAATGATGTCTCAGTTAAGAAACAATAATTAAAAAAAAAAGTTGCTAAACCTATTAGAATTCATTAGGTCTTTTTTCCATGTCAAATAACCACTTCTAAGGACTTTTTGACTAAGTTTACACCAAATATGATCTATCCTCTTGTTACCTTCAGAAATGCATTGCCTGATTTTCTGTTTCACATTCTCAGAAACCGCTGGTGATGGTGACAGCGGAGTACATCCAAAGCAGCTATAGAGTGCCCAGGAAGAGTACAAATTCAACAGTGTTCATTTCCTCACCCATTTTTTACAGATTTGCATGCTAGTATAGTAAAAGTCAACAATAAGCTATTATTGTCTGTCAAAAGTCTAATGGATCTTTTGCAGATACAAGGAGACAGGTAAGCACTACTATTTAAAGTTTTTATTTGAACAGGCAAACAAGCAGAAAAACAGTTGCCAGAAGAGGTAAAGAGAGAAAGAAGAGACACTACTGCAAAAAATGCTGGAAACTTGTCAGGACTTCAGTCATTCATAATGCCAGACAAAGTTGATGGAGGAAAAATTACATATATCTGGTTGTAAGAGAGATTTTCAAAAAAACACAGCATCAGAAATGACTAGGGCTAGAACCAAATCTTCTATTTTTTATATCCAAGTGGATAATGGACTGTCAAGACACGTGCTAGACCAGTATTTCTCAATGTCCATTGTTCAAGAAGTACAGTTTTTCAAAAGCAGTAGCAAAAGTATTAACATGTACAGAATTTGAGAAGCTGATTGAGTGTCCACATAGACATATGCAGACACAAATTTACTGCACCAGTGAAAGTCAGTAGTCTGGACAAAGTAATCAGGGAGAAGTTCTTATAAAGAAGTAAGACTTTGTTCTTGAAGCTATATGCCGAGCATTGACACTTACAGCCCCCAAAAGTGCCGCCTTTTCTAACCTGCATGTGCAAAAGTCCCACCTACATAATGGCACATTATGGTTTTAAACTAATGTTCCCTTTAGCTACCTTGTGGAGAAAATAATTTTTGAAGAATATTTCACCTAAATCCCATTTGTTCTACATGTCAAAGGTGATGAAGCAAATCCATTCTGTCTCTCATTAGTCTAATATTACTGACCTTGGGCCAGTCTGTATTCAGCTTGACTCATTCGCCTGCACATTACCCCAATCAGCTCACATTATCTTGAGCAACTTCTAAGATTACAAATATCTATGCAGTTTCAACTGCCAGATAACTAGGCCAGGAAGGATCATCCAGAATCTCAGTGACTCCACAATCATCAAGAAAGACAGGATAACTGGCAAGCCTATTCACACAGTATTTATACACATTAGAGTCTTGGTCATGAGATGTTGAAGCTTTCATTTCATGACTTTGTAGGGGTCTAAAGTAAGCATTTGTGTGCTGGGACAGAGGTAGAGGATTGCAAAGGTCCATAGCAGAGAAAAGCAGTGTGGGTTTTTTGGGGTTTTTTTTGTTTGTTTGGGTTTTTTTTAATAGCTTCTCAAATTACATTGCTGTCATACTGGCAAGTTTTTCTTCAAATACTGGCAACTAAAATGTGCTCCATCTTTTTATAAAGAAAGAAGATGATAATAATTTTGGGCTTCGTGAAATTTAGGTGTACACTGTAAGAAGTTGTAGATTTCGTGATAATTTCAGTGAAGTACTTTGGCTGTCAGAGTTCTCAACAGCCCTGTTCCTCCCTCCCCTGCCAGTGGTGAATTAAAGGATTGATAGACACAGAAAGACAGAGCTTAATCTCCATTCTCTTCCAACTGAAGGCTCTCTGGGGTCCCATACAGAAAGAAGGCACTTGCATAAGTATCAGCATAATTCCATTAAGGATTCTAGGTATCACTGTTGATATGTTAAAAAATCCACTGCTTGGTTGGGTTTTTTTTCATGCTTGGATTTTTTTCAGGGCATCCACCTCAAAAAACAGTGATAGACAAAAAAAAATTAAGCAAGATGATGGATGGACACATGCAAAAAATAACCTCTTGTTCCTGCTTTTGACAGCTGCAGCCTGAATGTCTTAACCTGAACTAATACGTGCCTTTTCAAGTGTATGCTTTTTGGATTTTATCGGGCCCTCAAAAAATTACCATAACATGGTTCAGCAAAACAAACTTATGAACTCCTGAGTATAGCATCAAACTGTCCTTCCAAACACACCTCATTTCTTCAACTGTTAAGATGGTCTCGCTTGTAAGAAACATTTACAGCAGCATTCCATAAGCTATAATACCGCTTAGAATGGCATTCATTTTAGAGATTTTAGTAAGCAAAGTCCATTTTGGGTTATTGGCACGACAATCCACAGATTAGCTTTACCTTCTCACCAGAGAACCTTTACATTTACACACTTAATAGTAAACTAAAACACACTGTGAGTATGTCATGCCAGCAAGAGTAAGCAGACTAATTTTTATTCACCGAGTTTGCTTGATAAACACCGAGTGAAAACACAACAGCAAAGAATTATTTGTAAACTGGTCACTGAAGGACCAGGGTGCTTACTAGGGCAATTGGCGTGGAAGCATGTTTACCACTTTAGGAAAGGTGTGCTCAGCTCTCCTGTAATCAGACCTCTCCACAGATTCAAAGCATGCCTGATGTTGCTTTTTTTTTTTTTCTTCCTTTCTTCCTTGAAATCAGTGTAAGT
Organism: Pterocles gutturalis; assembly: GCF_000699245.1. Lineage (NCBI taxonomy): Eukaryota > Metazoa > Chordata > Aves > Pterocliformes > Pteroclidae > Pterocles > Pterocles gutturalis. Next base: position 29,598 of record NW_010109928.1, read on the forward strand.
TGGTGGGATCTTTCTGCCCCCAGCCAAGTATACTGCAAAGCCTCTCTGTTTATCTGGGATTTTAATAAGCTAATGTGGGAACAACTTTATCCTTAGCTCTAATTTCAGGTTACATGTATAGGTATGTACATTCTAATTATACTTTCTGTGAAGTCATTACTGACAGCCACAATATAGAGAAACTAATAAATCTCCTAGCTAAATACCCAGAATATTCATTTATAGACAAATGTCAAGATACGCCAGTGGAAATATGTCCACCAGGTACTAACAAAAAAAAAAAAAAAAAAAAAGGAACTATGGGACATCATCCCTAAATGAGCAGGCCAAATAACTGAGACACTTCCTGATGCACAATCTGTAAGCTGACATCTAGCCTGTTGGGCGGCACAGTCCGCCTCCTGGTGCTGAGCTAGGGGTTGTGTGACAAGTTACAGAGCATTAATCCTTCAGTGGCAAGTCGCACACATACACGCTGTCTGTTGGTAGCAGTTATTCAGGACTGCAGCATATGCACTCCCCACTTGTGTGCATGCATCGTTAAACTAACTGCTAAAGCTGCCATCTCACCTCCCTTAAAATATCACATACTATCCACCTCACTGCAGTCTTTCCATGATTTATAGAGGAAGTTGTCCAGCTGTTTCTTCCAGAAAAAAATCGTACCTATATACTTCTTTGCACCCTCTTACACCTGCTAGCTTGAGGGAAAGCTGACTGGCTAGCACATTAACAAGCTATCTAATGGGTTTAAACACTGTATTTGAGGAGTGGTTATTTTAAGACATTCTGCCTACATAGAAATCGGGTATAGTACCCAAGTAATAGCTTGAAGTAAAAAAATCTATATATGGATGCCTACAACTAACACCTACACTTAAAAAAAACCTCTTGATATATTTACCAAATCCTAACACAAACCAAGAAAAACACATATGAGAAGAGAACAATGTACACCCTGCTTTGGTAATTATTAAATGCTTACATGCAAACAGTTTCATGAATCTTCAAGACCGAAATTTCCCTATTCCCTGTTTTCCTCCTTAAAAATAAAACACTGTATCTGAACACTGGAATTGTGGTCTATTGTGAGCTGAGCTAAAATTATGTAGTGGATTCAGCACATACTGGAAAAGCAGAAAGCTGCTATCTTTGTGAGCTAGTTGTAAAGTGAAAACAGATTAGAAAAATAAGTTCTTCAATAGGCAGCAACATTGCTTTCACACCAGATTTGATGAATAAGTCCTCCCAGCGGCACTAACAGCTGATACTCACATTGCATGGATTAGCAAGTTTTAGTCCAGACAAAAGAAAAAGCTTTTTTTTTTTTTTTTCCTTTCCTTACAGTAACTGCTCCAGGTATATTATCTAATGAAAACAGAAGAAGATTTCTCTAAGGAATGTGAAATTCATTTGGTGTTTCCCAAACAATTATATGTTGTTCATCCACTAGCTGAGAAGCACTGAGGCATATCCAGACCTGATTACATTTATTGTTAGCTCCAGATCAGACTACCCCACTAGGGCGGCAAGCAGTTTCTCATCTCTGCCTTAACAGATCATTGATGCAGGCATACACAAAAGAAGGGTTTCTGATAACAATACAGCCACATTTGCTTAATATCTTGATCATTCTAAATCAGAATGTCTTTGATCATTAATGGAGCATTTGGGAGTCTTTGAAATTAAAAGATAAATTTTCAAAGACATGTAGCAGGGATTTGCTGACTGTGTTCTATTAAGACCAGTGGGAGGTAAACAGCTCAACCCCTATACACTGCTCTGAAATCTACCCTTTCATACACCATATTTTGAAACGGCACCAGACCTTTCAATAACCGAGAAGCTTCTAAGAAAAACAGTATAATTTCCACTGATGTATCTGTCAGCTAATGCTACTTCCAGCAAAACATTAGGCCTCCGGAAAACCAAACAGTTCAAAGACTTCCACAGGAGAAGGATATGGAGTACCCCCAGGGGCTGTGCTTCTTATGCACCACTGCGTCTGCCAGACTCTCCCCTTCTACATACAGAACAGGACACAGGGCCAAGTGAAAAGTGGTCTTGCAAGAAACAGCACTTCTGCATATCAGTGTTCACTGAAGATGTTAACTTTTAGAGATTATTAGCAAGAGGGACACCAAAAATATCAGCTCAGCACAGAAAAGACACAGAAGGTAAGCAAGAATTTCTTGCAGTCATGTGTTGAGAAAGATGTCAAGCAGCACCTGTCAAGCAGCACCTGATGGACACCGCAAGGGTTAGCATCCAATGTATTAATTTCAAATGTGGAGGGAAACAGCTTCTTTCCCCAATTGTCTGCAAATAGTGTTCATATGTGCTAACTAAGTGCACAATACGGTCTTTAACAGTTCTGGAAAACATGGTAGTTTATGTAAGTGCATAAGGGAAATCAAAATCTCAATTGCTTTTTGGAAATGCAATAAGCTACACATTCTTCTCCCTGATGATTTTAATCATTAATAATGTAATCTCACAAACTAAATACCAGAAGGTGTAAACAAGTTGTTAGAACGGATTCTTGAGAACTATTCTTCCCATTACAACAGGATTTTTCTATTCAGCAAGGAATTTTTACAAGTTATCTCTGAGAAACAGATAAGGATATATGGAACTCCCTCTCTCATATCCTTTATTAAATATATACTTCTTATTTAATTAAAAGACTTTGTAAGATTACTTTTGATTCATGTAGTAAAATGGCAAAGACTAATTAGAACAACCAAAGTTTGGAAGCCCATTAGAAAATAATCATACTCAGCAGCAAAAGTAACAAACATGAATGGAATATTAAGATGTTATCTCCTCAAGGTCAAAAGAAGTAATTCAAAAGGTACCAACTCTCTAACTAAAAGAAAAAAAAAAAAAAAAAGGAAAAAAAAAAAACAAACAAAAAAAACAAAACCAAAACCAACCAAACAAAACCCAAAGAACCCAAACAAACCCACATTGAAAAAACACAACCAAAACCAACCAAACAAAAAAACCCAAAGCCAAAAAAGAACAAACCAGAAAGAACAGGAAAGTACTTACTACAATATCTTCAGGAAAAGTATCCAGACTGAAAGAGCCATCATCAAACATGACTTCATAGAAAAGTTGAGATGTCACTCCTATGACTCTGCAACTATAATATCGGGTATTCCTATGTTTCGTGATGACTGTCTGCCCAACTGTAATGGCCTTCTCACATGCTTTAGCTCTCTTAAAAAAAGGGAAGAATTTAAAAGAAAAAGTCATTTTAAAATACCAGTTTACTCATCAGAAATTTATCAGAGTCAAAACAGAATTGTTCACCACTCAATATGAAAACTTGAAATGCAAAATAATTACTTCCACATGATCACACAAATTTGTTTTACATACAAAGTGTATGCATTTTATGAGAAAACAAATGGCACCTGAAGAATAACAAATCTGAGCACTCAAAAATATTTTTGCAACTGATGCCTTCTAACTATTCTGCACTACATCAATGACACAGCGTTAGCAATATTTGTAAATTTTATTTGTAGAATAATTCATAGAATTTGCTTTATAGGGTAAAATGTGATGAACACAGACTATGGTCTTGCATTCTTTTAAATTATGGGATTTTTAAGTACTGCATTTCAGTATGATTCTACATAATTGCTTAATATTTTGCTGAATGGGATGCAGTAACTAAATCCATAACCAGTTCTTGTCAGAGCTGTCTAGATCAGTGTATCTGAGTAACTTCTTAACCCATACTGAGCAGAACTTTTGCTTTAAAACTTCAGACAACATTGATCACTCTTCATCAGTTATTTATGTAGTAAAAAAGTAACAATAATTTCTTTTCATTTCTTTTAATTCCCCAGAGGTGGTTATGTCAATCAAAAGAGCAGCAGGGTTGTTAAACTATGCAAAAATTCTGCATCAATAACTGCTTAATGAATTCTATAAAGAATAAAAAAAAAAAGAATGGAAACTTGTGAGCAAATTCTCAGAAGCTCACATGATGCAGACAGCTGTTACCTATCAGCTCCCAACTAATGTATCCCCATGAACCTTCCACTTAAAAAGCAAACTTCTTCACCAGGAAAAATGAAATTAAAATACAATAATTCTAATAACACAACGAAGGCACTTCGTCAGAGAAAACTGAGGAGTGACCTAATTAATGTTTATAAATATGTAAAGGGTGAGTGTCAGGAGGATGGAGCCAGGCTCTTCCCTGTGACATCCAGTGATAGGACAAGGGGCAATGGGTTCAAGCTGGAACATAGGAGGCTCCGCTTGAATATGAGAAAAAACTTCTTCACGGTGAGGGTGACAGAGCACTGGAACAGGCTGCCCAGAGAGGTTGTGGAGTCTCCTTCTCTGGAGACATTCAAAGCCCGCCTGGACACGTTCCTGTGTGATCTGATCTAGGTGTTCCTGTTCCGGCAGGGGGATTGGACTAGATGATCTTCCGAGGCCCCTTCCAATCTCTAACATTCTGTGATTCTGTGAGTCGGTGATTCTTTCTTATGATCCACACCGTCTATTCATTACTTCACAAAGGTCCATTTGTTAAGCAAAAGTGAGTTATTGGGACTTTGACTATGTCTGAAATGTTGAACTTTTCTTATAATGGAATATGCTACTACAAGGGGCAACTATGCTGGTATATACTAAGCACAGAATATCTTAGAAATGTTTATATAAACAGCATGAAAATGCTTTACTACATGTGCTAAGGTAATTACTCAATTTCCTAGCTCTGCTTTTCAAACCTTCAAAGGCAGTGGATTCTTCAATCAATATAATAATCTTTAAAACTGTCTGCAAAAATATGGAAAACGCTACAGCTGTACAATTTTTAGCACTAATATCAAAGGGAGAACCAAGGACAGCATCAGGCCTTTTTGTCAGACACTAGGCATTACTAGTAATGTCAATGTTTTTGGAGAAGAGGAAAAATCCACCCTAAACTTGAACACTTCTGTTTTTGTGGACACTGTAGTCACTGTTGTGCCTCTTTCTTGGAGCAGTTTCTGGGATTTAGAATTTTAAAACCTTTCTGCTCCCACAAATGAAGGGCAAACCAAGTACAAATATTCTGTACCATTTCTGGAGACAGTGCATTAAATTGCCACGTATAAGAGCTCTGCCTGACATACACATTTGGAGTATTTAGTTGAAGTCACCTCAGACAGTAAAACCCAATGATGTTTCTAAAGCATTTTCAAGTTTACCTAGAAATAATGTTCTGAGCATGCATATTATTTAACCATTTACACGTATAACGAAATTGTTTCATCCTCATTTTTTACTTGTCTATAGTTAGACTAAGTAGCAGAATTAACTGCATAAATAGCAATTCACTGGTGCTATCATAGGAGTGATAACATGTCAATTAGCACTTTTTATCCAATCTTGAAACACACGTAAAAAAAATGTTAATTTATCTTTCACTTGTTGACTGTAGCCTACTCATATTGCCGAGGTGGGGGGGGGAAGGCAAATCAAAAGTAAATGTGAGAGTATTAATTGATTTATGTATATGAGATATTAGAAGAAGTCTGCTATTATAGTACAGAAGCCCAAGGAGAAATAGCTCTATTAAAAGGTTTAAATGTTTCCAAAGCCTGATGATGGAACTCCTCAGAGAAGACGGAAAGCAAAATACAGTATTTTAAGGGACAATACAGCCTTATTTAACAATAAAATTTTCAGAGAAGAAACGCCATTGCTCATTGGAACAAATAATAAAAAAGAGAAATATACCCTAGCTCAAGGAGAAGATTATTTTTCAGTTATGTTATCTTGGTAGGATTCTTGATTTATTTCTCAGAAAAAATATTGACAAGAACACTCTGTAATTGATTGCATGTCCCAGAAAACATTTCCTGTCAGAAAATCTTAAGAATTTATTGATGTTAAGAATGTAATTTTTGATCAGAAAGGACAGTTGTTATGTAAGGGAGTTTATCAGATTAAAGAAACAGCTGTGGTAGTTACCAGATTATTGAGAAAGCTGTGGTTAAAAAAAAATATTTTCTTTAACAGTACCTAAGCCAAGGATGAACTAAGACAGTGGCAGAAATGCAGAAAACAAGATACTAAGAAAAAAAAGTTAACCTCCCCTTCTGTGTGCAAACTTAAAAAAGATAAGAGGGAAAATTACTTTCTCCTTCATTTTCTGTATAGCAGGACACAAAAATATTTTATTAAACTAGATACAAAATACATAAACTGCATGTATATGAAATCATAATAACTATCATGAAATATGCGCCTGATGTATATCTATAATTCTCTGACTACAATTTTTAATGAGGTATCCTCAAAATTCTGAGACTTATTTGATACAGGAACATAGCTCTCATTTCATCATTTTAAGCTTACTCCTTCTAACTCCAATTTAGGCATAGAAATGATGCATGACATTTCAAAAATACGCTAGCTCATGATTTTTGAATATGTCCTTCCTAAGGCATGCCTTAGTCTCTCTGAAATGTTAAGGGGCTGGCAGTAGTTAGCAGACAGTGGCAAACAATAACACTGCAATACTCAGGTATTCAACACAAAAAGGATCTACAGCTTCCACTTGACAGCATCCCTTCATCCCCTCTGCGCTACAGAGCTAAGAACTGGCTGATAATAGCAGAAGAAATTTGAAATACCTCAAAAAGCAGAAACGTTAGGTTTTTGCAACTCCTATCCAGTGGGTTTTTGCAAGTCCTATCTTTGTCCCTTCTAAAGACTGTTAGTCTGTCAAAATGCACACAACCGAGGCTGCCTAGATGGCCTTTCCAAACGAAGCATCACCTGTGAGTATATCTTTGCCTCCAGTTGGCTTTCTCTGACCCTCAGTGCTGACTTTGCTAATCTCGTATGTATGCCTCGGTTTGTTTTGTTGTTTTGGTTTTTTTTACTTGTTAGTGTGGTTGCATACAACTTCTTTTTCTCCTTTCCTTGTGTATGAAAGAGTTCTTCTAATCAAAACAAATCCATCTGCAGCACCTATTCTCAACTGTACTTCCAAGTGTTTTTGCTTGATGTTTGATGACAAAAAGGTGTGAGGGATATGTTTCATGCCCAGGGACAAGCACAGTCAAAGATGAAAAAATGAAAAAAAAACATGACCTACTGTCTGTAAGTAGTAAATTGCCTTCCTTGCACATTGACACTCCAATTTACATAACAAAATAATATAGGCTGCAACAAGAATAATCAAAAACATTCTGTATAAAATAACTTCCTCTGCTAGCAAATGTTTGTTATTTCTAAAGCTGTCCCTTCAGCAAATACAAGAGGCATGCTTAGTCTTGAGTTCATGGACCTCCAAATAACTCATACCAATATTTAAAAACTCTGGTTCATAGTATTTGTATATTTACTTCATTTGGCAGCACTATATGGATGCAACGATTATCGTTTCCCTTTTGATTGTCTTTATGATGATTTTTCAACAGAAGGCACATCAGTGTTTTCCATGGTTGACATTAAAAGGGTATTCTGGGAAAAAATCCTGAAGACAATACAGAATCTGATCCCCAGTGAAAAAGACTTGTGAAAGTATATTGATCAATAATTTGGACACAATCTGCTTGAGACCACAGCCATAAATAATTTAGATGCATACTCCACCTCATCATTGCAACAAGCCCTTGCCTGAGGTGATATGATAATACCAGTAATTATACATGTTTATCTGTAAATTTTTTGTACAGCACCCTCACTGATTTACATATTACAATGCCTCACTACAGATATATATATCAGTTTTTCCTAGTACCCAGAAGCCATCCTTTGGTTCTTGAGTTTTGGGGTTCTTTGGGTTTTTTTCTTAAATTTGAAGAAAGTAGCAATCACAGGTATTCACTGAGCATTTAGGCATAATATCTAGAGGCCACACTAATGAAAAAACAGATGTCTTTATTTTTGTTTCTGTGAAATGAGGAGAAATAATAGTGTCCTTGCTTTATGTACAGTGTTTTCAACTGCTAAATATTCTTGCTGACAAGACAACCTATTTGATTCCTGTAAAAATTTGCAAAGTGAGTATAATATTTCAGTCTGCATGTTTCTCCTGTTCTGCTTTCTAGCAAGGAAGTTAAAACAGACAAACAAAAAAAGTTAATTAGAAGTAAGATACATTGCTATGCCTAATGGTGAAAAGCAATGTCTTTTCTGCATGAAGGAATAGCTAATAGCAAAGAAAAGTATAGCAAGAAAACCAATGGTGAAAAAACTTCCAAAGGCATAAAGATGTGATTAGATTAATTATGCAAAAGACAAAGTATAAAACCAAGCATACACAAACATGTGTCAATCTCCTTTGTCTCAGGAGTAAGTTAAGAATTCCACAGAAAAAGATTCTTCAAAAAAATATCTGAGTTTTGGCCCAATGAAAAACACAAAAGTGTAAGTTTTCTTCCTCTTCTGAAAATCTGATTTTGATTTGAGCCGCAGGAAATAAGTTAATAATACAGATTTTTTCAAAAACATTGGTGTTGAGTTTTAGGAAAGGACATTATAGTCCCATTCCAAGCTACGTGGAACACCCTTCACACAACTTCTTAAACAGTAGCCCCACAAAATCCTGTTTCACCATAGTTGGCTTTTCTCATTGACGCTACCTAATACAGGTCAAGAAAATCACTAAGAAAAAATTGGTTTTATGGGATTCCATGTCACTCTGTTACTACAGTGTTTTTTTCTTCAGATGAGTATGTGTTTTGTTTCTTACCATTCAAAATAACAGCTATCTTAACAACTTACTTTCTGTTCCAGAGAAAGTATATGCTAAGAAAGTTAAGTGCTAAAGTCTGCACTGTTTTATACTATATTGAAAGTATAAATTCTCCTTAAACAACCTACCTGGTTTACATTAATATTTTGTAGGTATTTCTATAAATAACTAACATGAACACAGAAATGTCAGGAAAAAAGTCTGTTTAGGATGGATATAGCACTATATTAAGTGCTATATAAACATAGAAGGAATAATACAAAACCTCAGCACATTTACTATGTAGTATCATAAAAGATAATAAGTTCAAGAAACTCACATGCATTGTTTAGCAGCATCAGAGACAGATATATTAGAGGAAGGTGGAAAAATTAAGGGGCTAAGGAAGCGGCTGCAATATACATAGGATGCAGGTATAGGAGAAAGTAGTATGCAGAAAGTCCTTTTTGATCATTGAATTATCTCCCAGCTACTGATGCAAATCCTACTACCTAGAGTATAAAGACTTGTCCCAAACAAATACTAGAAAAATAGTCATATTTTTACTGGCCATGATTTTAACCCAGTAATTGTCAACTACTGATAATGTTTTCCAAGAAAGCCAAGAAAAGTAACTTAAGTCTCCTGTACAGATAGAGGTTTAAGTTTGATTGTTTTTCAAAGCAAACTAATTTTCTTGAAAAATGAGAAAACTAAAACCTACAAACTTTACTCTGAAGAAACTAAAACCATATGAAGTGTACTCGTTTCACCTGTTAATTCATTTTGGAAAACAAAATTTTTTTTAAGGTTTAACAGTTCTGTGGAAGTTTTAAACAGGAACACACCATTTCTTTCCCTCCTTAAGAACCACAGGCAGACTGAACACTCAGAACTGACTGATTACTCTTTTTGGGAGGCATTACATTTTACTACACTCGAAAGAAAATCTTACTCTTCAGTAGTATTATCATTAAGACCAAACTTTCACTGACAACCTCACGAAAGAAAGCCATATATTGTGCAGACATTACCTGGGTTTATTTCTTTCACTTCTAATGTACAAAGGAGATAAAAAGTTTGCAACTTGCGAATTCTCAACTTAACTAGCTTACCAAGCTCTTTCCTTAATAAGACTACATTAAGTCGTTCCAGTTTGCTAGGAAACAAAATACAGTTTTAAAAGCCCAAGATAAATGGCAAGAGTTCTCTTAACTAAGCCAGTAACAATTCATTTGCATAAAAGACATTAAAACCTACAAGACAATAATAACTAATTTTTCATGTGTCTCATCTAAAATCAAGGATTCATCCTCAGCACAGGCCAGAAATAAAAAGGCACAGTAACAACATGGATTTTCATGACATACCAGTGTTACTCTGCCAGATGACAGAATAATTATAATTGGATATTTGCAAGGCACTGTTTGGCTGCGGAACAAAGAAATTACATATACACCATATCCTTTATCTCATAGTACCTGTGAGTATTTGCAAGATACTGTGATCTGGGTATTTGTAATACAGTCCAGGTTAACAAAACAGAGAACTCAAAGAATTATTTTGGCTGTCAAAACAACATATTTAACAACAACTCTAATGTAAAAACGCGTTAGGCATATCAAGTATAATTTCTCCCAGGTAACAGTATAAGAAAAAACCTTCAAGATGTAGTTTGCTATGCATGGAAATATGATAAGACGGAGCTATTATAATACATGGTGTGGATCCTTTCTTCCTTTTTTTTCTGGAAACATACTTTAATTCTGCAATTCCATTTTTTAACAAATAAGGAAACAAATGCCTTACCATATTTTGGTTGATCTTGTGCCTGAAACACGTGACATAGACAACATACGGCCAGTCATCAGGTTCCATCAGCACTCCTGCAGCATGGGCACAGGTAACATGGAAGGAAGCTGGGCAGCGTCCATATGAACACTGAATGCAGGCACCAGAGATTTTCTTAATTCTCTGTCTGCAGAAAATACATTTCTGTAGAAGCAAAATAAACAGAATATTTACCATACTGCCCCAACTCAATTGACTTCTGCAAGTATCTTGAGGACTGAAAAGTTATTTGTGCTTCACTGATTACATTTTATACCTGGCAATATGGACAGAAAAAGAAACACCATTTATGAATTACAGGGTAACTTAGCAATATGAAAATTAACAGATAGCGTTTTTGCCTCTTTTGGGTTAATGTGAAGATGATCTGTTCTGGTGCTATAGTATGAAAACTGATACAGCTATTTAAAAGTTTAATTTCAAATTCCATACACTCCTCTCAAAATTAACCTGCTCATCCTAAAATGAGTAAATCAAAAAACCTATACACAATTCTGCAAAAAGTAACAGCAAGACTCACAAAGAAAGAGAACAGGTCCATAGAAATGTAGGGCTAGACAGGACATATGTGGAAACATCATTTAACCTAGTCCCCTACTTTGAAGCTGGACTAAATATATATTTAGAGAGTCTTTGGGAGATGGCTAATCTAACCTATTACAGTGGACAAATCTTCTCACAGTTAGAAATGTTTTCTTTATCTCAAGCCTTTGCATGTTTCCACAGCTGCTCCTGAGCTTCTTTTCATTTTTTCCAGCCTGGTTTTCATTGGTTGTGTAGTCAATGTAATAGTTGTTAAGTAGGCTCCATTTCCCTACTTCATATATTAAAACATCCTGTCAACAGCCTTACCAGTGTCAAGACACATCACTTTTTTGCATTTCCCAAAATGGAGACCATATCAAAATACTGCCACTATTTTGTAAGTGACATAAGTGGCCCATATGAAACAAATGAAAGGACATGAGTTAGGTTAAATAAGTCTGGGAAACAAGCTCCACCATACTAAAAAGACAAAGTACAAGACAACTGGTATCTTGCCACCAAAAGACATTAACAAACACACCAGATAGAACAATTACTTTACTAAATTCTATGGACAACTGTGTTATACCACATATGGGAACTACCCCCTGATAACTCTCATCATGGATAACAAAACTGCAAATGTTATTGATGATCATAAAATTATCTCAGCTGTTCTAAAACACAGACATTTTATTTAATGACACAAATCAGTGAATTCAATAATTTGAAAACATACTGCTGGGATAGCGATTACTTCCAATTGTTCTAAATTTGCTAGTCACTGATTTTGTTAAACATCTTTGTCTGCTGGGAACACGAGTAAGATATAACTTTGATTTATTTTTACTGTATGGTTAATAATTCAAAGTATTTCAAATTAACCCACATCAAATTCCTCTTCCTAGGTTAACAGAGAATTTTGTTCTATTGTTTATTAATTTCCATATTCTGAAGAAAATCTGTAGAAATGTTATTGTATAATTCAGCACTTAGATAGTTTCAGTGGCTTTTGGCACTCAGTTTGTGACTGAAATAATGCTTTTTGCAAGCACTGGCCCCGTCAAGTTCCTCAGCCCTGCAGGGTTCTAGCTCACCCATAATTCTGAACGTGAATAACTTCAAGATCTGCCTTTGTATCCACCCTCTGAAAGCCAACAGCCTGCATGGCTTTGTACAAGCAGAAGCAAGAGTAGCATCTGGCATCTGGAACTTAGTTAAAAATTTTACCTATCATTCCCTAAAAGGACCAGAACTCAGCCCAGTCTGCTGTAGCAGCATCAGGTCTGAAAGACTAGAAAGATGTAAAAATAATTTCACCATCAAAAGAAATGTTTCAGAGACTTCACTGATATGCTGATATCTCACTGTGCATTTGTATTCATGTGCAAGAAGCCATTTTCAGATAAGTCCAGTAGCTGTTTCTAGAGTGAACTTAAGGATTTTTTTTATCTTACATATTCAGAACCCAGTAAAATGGGAATTCCAGAAAGAAAATACAATTGAAATCTATTACGTTTAATGTCTAGACACTGAGTTCATGCAAATACACAGCTCCTTTTGAGTGCTTTTTCACACGAAAGAAGACTGAAGTACCAAAAACATATGAGTATTTAAAAAAAAAAACCCAAAGCAAACAAAAGAAAAAACCCCACCTGAATATTCTGACTAAAACACTCTGAAAATGCAGTTCGAATAAAATGTAGAGAATGGGGAAAAGGGATAAAAAAAGTAAAATGCAGCTAAACTAGCAGTAACTTAAGGCAGTATGTTACAGCAGGAAACACTGAACTTCTTAAATTACTGGCTGCACTTGTGCAAGACAGCAAATATTCAAACATTGCAATGTGGCTGTAAGTTTCTACAGCACCTTACTAAGATATCACAAAAACTTGTGAGATGCAGAAATCTAAAACATTACATTACATGAGTAATGCTTCACAAGAAGATGCATTTGCAACTATATATATATATATACACACATATATATATATACAATTCTATTTTAAGGCTTATCCCCTTTCAGAAGTGGTTAAACTGACGGAAATAAAAGCAGTGTGAGGACAGTGAGACATGTTGAAACATAAGCTAGAAGTGCAGTCAGGAAAAATAAAAATGTAATACAGTAAATGGGTTGGCCAAATCCACAGAAATTAGAGCAAAACTTCACCCCTCCCAATAAAAGAGACTGACTTGTCTGCTCTCTTCCAGCATAGGTTACCTTAACCTTAACATACTAGACAAACTGACATATTGTAAGAAAAGTTATTTTTCTCAGTGCTTTTCAAAGTTTCAACTTTAAAGTACTGAAAAAATAATTTAAAAAGCTGTCAGATTACTATTGACTATATTCTGATTTCCATCATGCTGGTGTAAAATTACAGTAACACTGATGACAACTGACATTACTTCAGATTTACTCTTATATAGAAGGAATATTTGGCCACATGTAACTATGTGTATGCAGACTTCAAGTTGCATGAAGAAAGTGAAAATATTTCCTGTGTTTTAAGCGTGAGATGAATCCATCTCACTCCTAAATACAAGGAAGGTAGTTGTTATATCTGTTAGATACTTCTTACACTCTTCAGTTATCAAAAATATTAAGATAATGGATATGAACAGGAGGAAAACAAGCTACCGTACATTCAGGGGAAAAAAAAAATCCTATTTCTCCCTGTGCTTATGAAATACCAGAAGAATTCTGAAAATCAGTCTTTCAGAAAGCACAAAAAGAATCAAGGTTTTCAAACAATGAAATATGTTCCCTATTACTTTTAAGATGCTGTATCTTTTGTACAAGTATGACACTGAAAGGGATGATGCAGATGTACCTCAGCTTTACAATGAGTCTCAAACTTAGGCATGGATTTTAAAAGTACACATATGCACAAATGAAAGTCCGGTGTACAAGCAAATTCACACTGTGTAACTGTATCAGGCAGCATGGTTCCATTCAGAGATATGAGAAAAAGCTCCTTTATTTCTGAAAATACAAGTCAAACTGTTAATCTACCATTCATTTACTGAAATACAATCATGCTAATTCAATGCCCAACTGACAGCTTTTCAGTAGCATGAAACCCTAGCAGCTAAAGCAAATTCAACATCCTACATAGCTAGGAAGAATGTCATTTTGACTTAATGCTTGCTAAATATTAGTGCAAAGCAGAGACAACAGGGGAAGCAGCTGAGGATCAATCTTAATCAGAGATTCAGATGCAAAATGAATTGGAGAATAAATAAAATTGTTTATATAACTGGAGATTAAAAATGTAGGACAGAAAAATGTATTGCAATCTTCTAGATGGTGAAATGACCTCTTTTTGCCCCAAAATGAAAAATATTCTGCTGCTAATGGATTTCATAATCATGGAATAGCTCTTTAATATTAATAGATTGCAAATACATGAACAGAATGGATTTTAAAGAATGAGTATAAGGAAACTGGATACCAGTATTTTGCAGAAGAAAGCCTACTGATAGCTTTCATAATAACTTTTACACATCCTTATATAAAGAATTTGATATTGCTTCCTTCAAAAAGAGTAATATTTACAAAACAAAACTCCAGTCCCTAACAGGATCATGAACTAAACACAGTAACACTGCTTTCTGATGCAAGGATTTATGAAAATAAGCACAACCTGAGGTTGCAGCAGAAAGCCAGGGCCGGATTTTAGGAGACAGTTTAGAGTATTGATTTCTCCCCGAAAGTATTTCTATGCCTTGACATGAAGAATGACTTATGTGAAGAAGCGCACTATAGGAATGTATCAGATTCTACAAAAATAAGCTATTTCAGGAGACCCTCCAAAAAATATTATATTTCTAAATATTACTAATAATCAGCCTATAAGACCTCTTCTTCTACTGCTGCAGATGGTTTTTAACTACTAGTCAGTTACTGAACTGTATATTTTTTTTCCTCTTTTACATATTTGTCATTTTTGGCCTTCTAGGTATCATTGGAAATAAACACTAAGACAGAGACACCATTGTAATGTTTAGGTAATTAATGAAAAATCATAGGTAATTTTTTTCCCCCGTAAGATCTGCTTTAGCACCTCTGCATTTTGTAATGAATCTGCTTTGCTTCAGAATTTGTATTACCAGACAAGAAATACTGCTGTTGTGTATGATCACACTCCAGATATGAAACGTTGGTCGTACTGTAATCAGTAGTAAAATACCCACAGATTTTAACAGAGCAAAGATTTCACAGAGAATATTGACAGGCGCTTCACCAGCTTATCAACTGTTACAACTTGAGACATACAGTATAAAATGCACTGTGAAACTAATCTTTTCTTTCTCCAGTCCAAAGCCATAGCATGGATTAGAAGAGAGAAAAGATTACAGTCTAGTCATACTGCAAGAGTTGGTAACAAGGCACTGGCACAAAGATATGTTAATGATGCAGAAGGTAATCAGAAGACACATACTATGAAGACACTCGACACACTATCTGCAGATCAGTGAGTGCATGTTGTCTGCACAACCATCTTTTAGAATATAAAGTCAGGCCTTAATTTTTGCAGAAAGCATAGTGCGTTTCTATGGAAACAAGCTGTTTTTTTCATTTTATACTTCCTTTTATTCCTGATTAATCTAAAGAAAGCTGAATATTTCACCTGTGAAACTGACATAGCTTAGAATCAGAACATGTGAAGAAAAAGAGTTTCTTAGGTCATCTATTCCACTTCTTTGTTCAGTATGTTTAGAATTACCCACAAATGTTGTTAGATAAAGTATCAAGACACTTATTTTGCATCCCTCTGCTATTTCAAACATAACTACCAGTACCTCAGGGGGGAAAAACACCCCAGTGCTTGTAGAAAATAATTTGTAATTTCCCACTAATCCGTAAGTCTGCCTATGTCAAGGGGCTATGGCAAATTAAAGATGGCAGACATTCTCTAGATGTAGGTGAAATTCCGTTAGTCATACATTCCAGCAGAGAAGCAAACTCAACACTTATCCATCAGTAGCAATTAGAAAAAGCCCTCTTATTTTCTAATAACTCTGAAATAATGTAGTTTTGGGTCTACTCTCAATGACTGAACTTGAAGTTGTTTAATTTTGATTTAAACATGAAAATATCTAGAAATGGCACAAAATACAGATATCGGCTTAATATAGGATTTTAATAGCTGATAAAAAATTATCAGGACTTACCAAAATTATGTATAGATACAGTATACATCTACTATTTACGTGAAACTACTAAGGTACCAATAGCTTTTTACTTCATAGGAAAGGAAAGACAAATACACAGTGCAGAGTTAAAAAAATAATAGCTCTTCTGAAGCACAGATTGTGTGATTGTAATGAAAGAGTCCTTACACTGTAGGTTAAAACACAAAGTAAAATAACCAAAGAAAATGAAACACTTGATGAAGAAGTTTTTATCTTAGAAAGTGCCTGAAAAGGTTTATGTTCCGGTGACACTATGCAACCTCCTTAACTGGTAAAAGGTGAGTTTTGTGAGGCAAAAATGAAGAAATAAAAGACCTTGTCAGTGCTCCAACTGTTGCCCATACAGTGGTACTCACCACTACAACACTTAAAACTAAGCCATATCTGGGGAAGTAAACTGCTGTGTATTTATTTTCAGTATTTCTGAAGTCCTCGATATTTGTAATTAGATTTCAACACCAAGCACTGCAGTTAAGTCCCTCCCTTTTTTTTCAGGCCACAGAAGTACCATTAGTGTTCTACACTGTTGGAGATACTCAGAAAGTACTTGAGAGGTCCGTAATCCTAACCAAGAGATCTACTGAGAAAAATACCATATACACATATCTCTACTCTCTCCTCAAAGTCTTATTATCAATAAATACTAGAAGGAAAATATTCAATCACAAATGTCTCCTTTAAAAAGAAGAATCACTACATATATAATAAATAGGCTGTTAGCACATAGTCATTGAACATAAGAATAGCCCCCTACCTACTTCAGATTGATATACACCAGGTGACACTAACAATTTAGTAATCCTAACTCTCTTTTCACTCACTTCATACCTACCTCCTTTCTGAAATATTAAAATGTGGCTGTGAGCCTTCACTTCATAAGGAGACTATTCTGATTTTAGCTTTACTCTGTTTTTTATGTATTCATATATACCTTTTCAAATGCGGTTTCATTACACAACAAAACAAATCTTTTTGCCAGACAATGCTTCTCCCTCTATAGCTTTGAAACATTGCATGTCTTCTTTAGGTTTACTTGCCCCATAATTTTCACCCTTTAGCTTCTACATTGCACTGTATAAAAAAATAAACACACATCCTTCAAAAGTATAATTTTATAGAAGCATTTTGTCTGCATTCAGTGCATTTTCAGGCAGCCTGAAATAAGAAGAAACGGTTGATACTAATACTGGAAGAACAAAATTCCAGGAAGAGAAATATGGGAGGCTGGAAAGAATCTCCTTTTCTTTGTTCTCCAGGAAGACAGCATACTTACCAAAGCTTTGGTTTGGATTTGCACAGACCAGTTTGAATAGATTTGCCTGACAAGCTGTGAAAGGCCATTTAGGCTGTGAAGGTGATGAGGCATCAGTTCACTGCCTCGCTGCTGCAGCCTCCACCAGACACGGTGGTTAGGGCTCCCAGTATTATATTGTAACTCGGATGAAATTTAAAAAGTTGAAATGCTGTATTCTGCACCTGGGACAGATTAGCATTGGCACAAATCTAAACTGTGAGAGCAGCGGCTGGAGAGCAGCCCTGCAGGAAGGCATCTGGGGGTGCTGGCTGTCAGCAGCTCAGTGTGAGCCAGCAGTGTGCCCTGGCAGCCAGGGGGGCAAACCACACCCTGGGGTGCATCAGACACAGCACAACCAGCCGGTCAAAGGAGGTGATTGTCCCGCTGCGTTCAGCCTTGGTGTGGCCTGACCTGGAGTCCTGTGTGCAGTTCTGGGATCACAATTTAAGAAGGATGTGATGGTCTTTGAATGCATCCAGAGGAGAGCAACAAAGCTGGTGACAGGGCTGGAAGGCATGTCCTGGGAGGAGTGGCTGAGTACTCTGGGTTTGTCTAGTTTGGACAGAATGAGGCTGAGGGGTGACCTCACTGCTCTCTGCAGCTTCCTGAGGAGGGGAAGTGGAGAGGGAGGTACTGGGTTCTCCCTGGGATCCTGTGACAGGACACATGGGAATGGTTCAAAGCTGCAGTAGGGGAAGTTCAGACTGGACATTGGGAAGCATTTAGTTGCCCAGAGTGTGGTCAAACACTGGAACAGGCTTCCTAGAGAGGTAGTCAATGCCCCAAGCCTGTCAGTGTTTTAAGAGGCATTTGGACAACAGCCTTAACAACACACTTTAACTTTTTGGTCAGTCCTGAATTGGTCAGGCATTTGGACTAGATGACTGTTGTAGGTCCCTTCTAACTGAAATGCTCAATTCTATTCTATTCTAACTACATTCTTTCCAGCCAATTCCTGTAGGCATTAATGGAAATTTAAGGCAATGGTCATCTTCAGATTATTTTCTGCACGTCAGTCATACCAGTTACAACCACGTATTTTTTAACTCAAGTATCTACTGCAGAGACAAAACAACGTACAAAAAGGTAGCTAAACTATTTCCATAGAGTCAAAGAAAAATGGAGGTTGGAAAGGACCTCCAGAGGTCATGTATCACAGAATCACAGAATGTTAGAGATTGGAAGGGACCTCGAAAGATCATTCTGCCGGAGCAGGAACACCTAGATCAGATCACACAGGAACGCGTCCAGGCGGGCTTTGAATGTCTCCAGAGAAGGAGACTCCACAACCTCTCTGGGCAGCCTGTTCCAGTGCTCTGTCATCCTCACCGTAAAGAAGTTTTTTCTCATATTCAAGTGGAACCTCCTATGTTCCAGCTTGAACCCATTGCCCCTTGTCCTATCACTGGATGTCACAGGGAAGAGCCTGGCTCCATCCTCCTGACACTCACCCTTTACATATTTATAAACATTGATTAGGTCACCCCTCAGTCTCCTCTTTTCCAGGCTAAAGAGACCCAGCTCCCTCAGCCTTTCCCTCATAAGGGAGGTGCTCCATTCCCTTACTCATCTTTGTGGCTCTGCAGTCCAACGCCTTGCTAAAGCAGACCTAAATCAGATTGCATAAGACCTGTCCAGCTGAGTTTTTAACATCTCTTAGGACCAAGATCCCTCAGCTTTGCTGAGCACCTGTCCAAGTGTTTGACCATCAGCTTTCATAGCCATCAGCTTTCATAGCAAGAAAACTCATTCTTTACACAACATCGGAATTTACAATGCTCCAATTTGTGTTGTTTGCCTATCAAACTATCACCATATACCTCCAGAAAGCATTAAGCTCCATTTTCCCTTTATCCTCTGATTACCAAGTTACAAATAGCAGTAAGGCCTCTGAAAAAAGATGTTTCTTTCCCAGACAGAACAGAACCAGTTTCTCCACTCTCAACACACATCCTGTGCTTCAGCCCTGACCATCTCAGTGGCCTTTCACTGGACTTGCTCCTGTATATCAATATCTTTCTTGTAATGGGAAGACCAGGTACAGTCTTCTAAATGTCAAATAGAAGGGAATATGGATCAATTCCTTGGTCCTGACACCTACAGTCTTACAAATCAAGCCAAGGACGCTGATGGCCATCTTTGCTGCAAGGACATATGGCTGATTCAGGTTTAACTTCTTCCTCACCATGATCCCCAGTTCCTTTTCTGCAAATACAGTCAAGATAAATTCTAGTGGCAGACTTTGTATTATTTAGATTTCAGAAGAGACAGATCCCCAACTAAAAGAGAGCATGACTACACAAAGTAGTTAAAGAAGATATGTAGAATTTGCTAACTCAGAAAAGTCCTTAATAGACAACGGATAGAGAACCTTAAGAGACTGTATGGCCTCTTCAGGCTTCATTACTCATGAGTTGTAATTTAATGCAAAGCACTGCTCTGAAATGTAATATTTTTATTTATATTTAGTAAAGAGAAGATTACTGTTTCTGTATAATTTATTTTATAATAATTGCTTCATAATACTTCAAATGAATACATACAAACACAGAGAGAGAATTTAACATTTTAATAAGAGAGCAATTGAAATTAGAACATTGAGATGCAGCACTGAAAGGATTATATTCTTAGCAATATCCTGCAAGCAATTTACTGAAATGAAAAAATGCAAAGGGAGTCTTTATCAAAATAAAGGTACCACCATCTCTTATCTAATAAATCCTATATCCTTCTGAGAAAGGCTAGTCAGTAAGGCAGTACTAACAAACTAAAAAGATATTTCCACACATATGCCCAAAGAAATCAAAATTACTAAAGAGACAATCATATAGCACATAAAACATGCATGTTCAAATGCTTAGAAACAAGAATCTTGTCAAGCTCAAACAGAAACCTCTCATGACAATACAAGCACACGTATCAAAATTTCATCTACCTACTAGCATGACAGTAACATGCTGTTTTGTGTCTTAAAAGATTAAAAAATGGAAATGGACTTCAGTGTATCTCCTCTGGGCAAGAAGGGGTCATGGCCAATTATGTAGGTGAATGCACTTTGCCTCTGGGAAGGAAAATATTGGGCTTGTAAAGTACACTGAATGAGGACATAGCTCCTTGTCAAGTTGCTCTCTGTTGAAGGGAAGCTATTGTGGACAGAATATATTATTAGAAAAGAAGGACAAGTGAAACTGTTTAGTGTGGTTATACCATAGGTCAGGAACCACCCGGCACCCCTACAGTAAATCCAGCAAATGTGACTCATTCTATTTCCAGGTGATAACAATAGCATATAAACAACTTAATAAGTCAAAACTGGAAATAAAGGGCTACTCCAGGGTGGAAGGGTACAGGGTATTTTGGGGGGCTGGTTTTTTGGTTGGTTTTGGGTTTTATGGGTGGGGGGGAGGGGGGAGATATTTTAGGAAGGAGTCAAAGCACAAAGAATTTAAACACGTTCTGCATCACAGGAAGTTTTTTTTCAGTTCTGAAGTTTTGGGGACTACATAGCTTACAAAGAAAAGATTCATTCTGAAGCTTTCATCCAAATGCCAGAATCTATTTTTCAGCAGGGCTGATGTTAAAACCATACCTAACCAGAAAATAGTGTAATTTGAACAAGCACAAATGATAAGGCAGCACAGAAAAGTTATTACACTCTTTCAGACATATTAAAATGTACTAAGCATAAGAAAGTTTCAAAAATTCTGCAATGTAAGATGAATCCATTTGTATTATCTCAAAAACAATTCTAAGTCCTGCACTAACTTCACTAAGTAAGTATTTAGAATAATCTGATCCCACTGCAGAAGAGGGCAAGCAGTGTCTTGGAGTAGTTAGCTGTTTTAAAAATTTGCCAAACATTGCTCCTTCTAAATTTAAACACATCAGCTATTAATGTACTTACTGATTAAAATGGTTGTTGTCAAAAACGCAGAAGCAAAAACTGAAATTACAACATGCTACAAATGAGTTGGGCTTTGCTCTGTTTTTGTTATTGCCTTCCCTCAAAAGATAAAAAAAAAATAAAAAAACAATATAATGGCTTTCTCTTGGTCAAGTAGGCAAATGACCTTTTGCTTAAAAAAATCTCATAAGTATCATCTTTCTTGCATAAACCCCAAAGTATGTGGATGTCAGCACAGTTGCAAAGCATTCCAAGTTTGCCATGGAAACAACATTCTTATTTGAAAGGAATACAACTGCTCACTGTGGACCATTGGCATGAAAGCTCCCAATCCAAGCTCATTGACAGCTTGTGGAGTGGACAGACGAGGCATGGAAAATATTTTAAGTTAGTTAATTTATCTTGCTGAGACTGAGAATTCTTCATGTTTATAGAAAAGCAGAAGTAGAGAGAGAAAGAGATGGGGGGAAGAGGAGAAATGAGAAAAGAAAGGGACAGAGGAGGGTAAAAAAGGGGAGGAAAAGAAAAAGTGGAAAAAGGAGGTAAAAGTAGGAAAACGAGGGAAGGAGGAAAGGGGGAAAGGACAAAAGGGAGGGAAAGGGGAGGAATGTTTGGGAAGGGGAAAGACAGCAGCTTTCTACATAAATTATTACCAGTTAAGCTAAATTTCATACACAAGGCATTTTTTGTTCATTAGAAAACATACACTACAACACTAGCTAAACCAACAGATGTTTTTAACCGGTTTTGACTTTATCATCACAGTTTTCAGAAAATAAACACTTTTTTATTACTGCATTAAACACATGCAGATTTAAATTGTTCTGCCTTAAGGACTCAGATTTTAGCTATTTTTCAGACATGAGGCATAATTCCCCTCACATACTTCAGAAATTATGCCATACACATCCAAGATGAACAATACAATAGATTAACTATTTAGTTAATGAAGAGTGTCTTATTGCCACGGATGTTATTGGAGCCCAAGACCTAACAAGGGAGACGGCTCAAAGGACAGAGTAATGCACTGCAAGTCAGACAACTCATTTTGTTGCTGAGACTCCAATGGCTCCTAAGAATATCATTCTTACAAACTTTAACAGAGATAGGTTTCCTCTTCCTGCTTTGAACTTAGATCACTCTATGGTTATACCTAGAAAGGCAGCTGAGTATTGTATGAAGCTCATATGAGGACAAAACATACCTGACATGTACACGTCAAATCTGTGAGAAGCTCACAGGGGAATCTTGCCCCAAATCATGGAGTGTATGTAAATTTACACAACACAGAATTCTTTTATATCAGAATAATGAGCAAACATTACCAAGGTCTGTAATTATATATTGTTTCTGCAGCATCAGTTCTAATTACAGATATAGAGAGGCTTTGAATCCTATTATTCTAAAATCAAATGGAAAAGTGAAACAATGTAGTTCAAAGAGAACCTTTGAAATTAAATCAAGAAGAAATGTGTCTTAGTTATTTTCAACAGAACTGACACCTATGGATAACATACTATTATGTTTATTACAGCTATTTCCTGTATGCAACACAAATTTTGCTTCCGATGGAAATATGTATGTTTGATTTTTATATTTTTAATTTATTCGGTATGCCTTCTTTTTTAGACAGCTTTTCAAGAACAGTGACTAGGCTTGAAGGAGGTTAGACTTTTCCTCACATCTTTATCTTTGACATTTTTCATTTTCTAATTTCCCGCTCTGGGAAACGCTTCACAACCTTGATGGACATGTAATTGATTTTTTAGTGTCAGCATTTAGAAAGGACTGCTATTGAAGGACAAGCTGCACTCTCTTCTACTGTAATGCCCAGTCCAAAAAAAAAAAACCCAAAACCAAAACATATTACAAAAAGAAAAATTTTAAAAGTCTATTTTACCTGTACTGTGTGAGGACTGACCCATCTATTTGGTCTAAGTGGACCCACTTAGCATTCATATTTTGTTCAACCTTAAAACATCGTTTTCAGCATCTCTACCAGCTGGTCACAGGGAAATAAACTGCTAACTATAGACTTAATATTAAAGGCAATTTTTTAAATATCCCTGTCAAATGCTGTATCAGCAACAATATGCAGAAATGTGCAAAAGCCCAATATTTAAAAAGTCACAGAACAAAAAGAACACCTAGAATATAGTTTGACTTTTTATACCAGTTTTCAAAACTTCCTTGACTAGTTAGACTTCTGAAAGATATTCTTTCTCTTCACACAGTGCATCCAGCTCTTGTGTTAATGGACCATTAAAAGATGCTTCATTGTGTCTTAATGGCATAATACATTATAAAAGTCAGGTGAAGGAAGGAATTACACCTCTCAATCTAAAGACATGTCATATAAAAGGCCATAGCTGATATTTCCAGAAAGAAATATAGCAATTTGCTAATATAGCACTGCCAAGTAATCAGCGATTTTTTGAAAACTTGTCTTAGCAAAGATTTTTCAAAAGTTGTCCAGAATTCAATTAAACCATTTATTAAACTATAATCTGACTTGAACTTTTGACACTGATTTGAACATGTCATTCATGTGTCTAAGCATCCTGATAAATTATCGGAGCAGACACGTACAATATTTCAAACCAGAATTTAGTTGCTTTAGCTCCTTAATACCCTTTTAATGACTTAGTAGATCTAAGCGTGTTCTCTAAAAATTTCTAAATCCTTATGCAGGAACTGAGACAGCACACAAAAGATTCCCTCACTCCATACATTGTCCATCTGCTGTACACAACATACTGCCTCAGCACCAGAGAAAGAACGACACGAGTATTTGGATCTCTGAAGTCTCACAGTACAATACAGCTAAGACAGTGATACGGAAGCACTCATGATATCCAAGCTTTCTGGGTAACTGTGAATCATTACTATACTTATTTGCACAGGTCTTTGCTATATTAAGACTAACAAACTCTTGTGATTTCTGTCTGGTGGGGGCACACACAGCACAAATCTTCCTATGCAGTGCACTTGGCTCAGCACCCTTAGAACAGCATCTCATCCCTTTCTGAGTGAGCTCACCATAGCCTGAGATTGCCAAGGCAGCATCACCGAGTATCTGTGTCCCACACAAAAGAAAAAAAAAAACGCTGGAAGCAAAAGTGAAGAGAGCATCTCTGATTCTTGGAAATTCCTGAAGATCAGTCAAGTCCACAGTTGACATCAGCATTACTTCCCCACACCACACTGACGCGGTAGACATAAATCTCCACAAGCATGGTCTGCCTTTCATTTACAACCTCATTACAAATAGCAGCTTCAGTTGTGAGGAGGTCATACTAGTAGATCACACTTTAAAACAGTTGGGGTTTAACTGTTTACAGAACTATTTCTAGCACAACAAAGGAAAGAACTTGAAAAAGGGAAAGCACACAGAATTTTTATTATATTTAGGATTCAAAGCATTTCTTTTATTGCTTTCACTGCTTCACTCAGAAATATTCGTTTTCTTACTTCGTTCATTTTGCTTCATTGCTTTACTTATTTTTAATTACTGTTAACAACAGGTTTTTAAGCTTTCAGGACATTTGCCCAGAGAAACAGGTAGTGGCAGATCACACTAAGTTATCAGAGATATTTATTAGTAAGTCAGAAGAAGGGTCTAGGGCCATAAACAATTAGAAAGGAAAACTATTTTCTGATGAAGTGATTTTTTTACAAATTCTACTCCATTCATTCTTTAAAATAGTAATCCTATATTCTTTGATGACAATGCTTAGTAAAAGTAGACACTCTTGTCAATTCCCTCTATGTCCTTTTGCCCTGGAGATACTGGATATAAGGCACTGTGTGATCTAGAGCTGAAAATCAATGACAACTAAGTGGTGACGAGTTTAGCTATCAGCAATCAAGCAAACATGTGGTCTGAACAAAATTACTTCGCTGAAAATTTCTGTGGAGTCCTAGAGAGCACATTCTGGGATCATAGTGATGTGATGCACAAAACAAGGTGAGACATCTTGGAAATCTCCACTACCATGACTGTCACCGCATTTCCACTGCCAGAAAACATGACTCTGTAGGAACTATCATGAGCTACTCTATGAGACATTGTGAGACTAGCCTGTATCAGTTTGATTAGCTTTGTTTTATTGCACTGAAAATGGACAAAAGAAAACAGTATATTCTCACAAGCTACTCATACATATTTACTACAGTAACTTTGCACAATGAACTGATGGTTTGCAAATGAGTTCCAGAGACGCGTTAGCTACTTTGATTTTGTTTAATATACTCCTGGAAGAATACATTTAACGTTATGATGCTCATTGTGACAATTTCCAGAGATGCTCCTTGGCTAATTTTTATCTGTCATCTACTGTTTTCATTAAGTAAGGTAATCTCGATGAGAATCAGTTTCTCTCCACCTATGAGCACAGACCTAACACCTTTTAACCTTGGGATCTTTGCCTTCATCGAAGATTCCTCTCTTGACCATTACTTTTCCACCAACTATCAACAGCAATATAAGAAAAATAATAATAATCTTATTTTGATGTAATGACCTTGAGCAACTTTGTCCTCACATGTATTTTTCACAACTGACTTTCTATTCTTTCCTTCAAACATGCTCCTTAAAACCCCTCAAGAGATGGTAGGATGCACAATAGAATGAATAAAAGTATAATTTATTGAAGCTGTCTCCTCAGTGACTACTATCAAGAATAGTAAAGTAGTTCTAGATATCCAATCAAGTATTCTTATCTAAACTGGTATACCACATGATAACCAAAAGCAAGCAATAAAAGCCTGTTTGGTAGAAGAAACAGTTTGTAGTTAAAAAATATTGGGGGGGCAGTGATATGTATGCTCTGTTTATGGAATGTTCAGTATAATTTAATAAAGTCTGTTCTCAGTGTTTAGATAATTTCTATGCATGGCCAAGCTAGTTCATAAGTCTAATAGGCTTGTCATGCTGTGTGGATTTTGCAGTATTAACTACCAGCCGACCAAGGACAGAGACTCAAAAGGTGTAATTAAGAGATTAGAGTGGTTTCTATTAGCAAAAAGAAGACTCTGTATTTCAGTGCTCTCACTAAAGCCATTTACATTTAAATACTGTAGAAACGTTGAGTTTAGAATAAATATGGTTCATCATGCATTGGCTGGACATTACTTCTGTTTCTTGCTGTATGTTGGAGACAAATGATACTGCTTCTCCATGATTAGGTATCATTTCTCCACATTAAATTTTGCTCATTTTTCAATTCAGCAAACATGAGGAAAAACTAAGACATGGCAAATACACCCAGTACAACTGCATATAATTTTTATAGGAGAAATTAATACAGAAGACTTTTTCACTGCAAAGCCCAGAAGGAATCAACACTACTGATTAAAAAACACATTTTGGGGTGCTTACCCTCTTACCTTTCCAAGCTTCACGAGGAAGGAAGTGCAGTGAATTACACACCACTAAGTTTTCACTCAGTATGAAGTTTAGCATTCAGGCACATTTACTGCAGAGGAATCAGAGCAGTCTCCTTTGTAGGCAAAGAGGATATGTTCAAGAAAAGGCATATGTTTTTCTGAGTACTTTTGGAGGACGCAGTAGGCAAAAGAGAGGTCCCTAAATACAATTTGGACAGCTCTCAGTTGCTTACTGGCTCCATCTCAGGCAAAGTACATGGCACATGCATCCCGCCCGGATGTTACAAGAAGCCACAAAGCAGCAGTTGTTTTTTAGCAGTCTGGCAAATGTTAAAGCAGTCAACTGTGAGTCTTGAAACATGACTTTTCACATCTGCAGTGCCTACTGACTTGTCCAATACAAGTTTTTCAATGATTTAACACAACACATCTGACTCCTGACCTAGGACACTTGAGTTTGGCACAACCCAAAAATCTTCATCAGGGTAGAGTGGCAACCACAATATATATTATTTCACTCCTAAGATCGCATAGGTTTCTATTGATCATACTGACACTACCTTAGCACTAATAATTTATTATTCATTTGTGTGATGGGTTTGCCCTTGGCTGGGTGCCAACGCACACACCCATTCACTCACCCACCCCCACCCCGAGGATATGGAAGAGAATTAAAGGGGTAAAGGGGAAAAAAAAGACTCGTGGCTTAAGAGCAGTTTAATAACTAAACTACAATAATACAAACATATGAATTAGTGATACACCGTGATACTGCCCCCACACCCGATGACCAAGGCTCAGCCCATTCCCGGCTAACGATCACAGAGTTTTGGGGGAGTCCCAAAACCACACTCACGGAAAGGAGATAACAGTCTGAGCGTCACAGACCCAGAGCTGACCGGGGTGTGGGGGGAAGGCCTTGGGAGAGCGACCACCTGGAGCAAGATAACCCGGAGCAAAAGGGATCCGGAACCAAAAGGGACGATCTTCCGGAGGGTCCTCACCTATACACTGGGCATGACGTGTGTGTTATGGAATAGATTATTGGCCACTTTGGGTCTCAATCCCGAACCTAAGATCAAATCCTGGGCTAGTAACTGGGGCTGTGCTCCCTCCCAGCTTCTCCTGTTTGCAGACAGCCAGAGAAGCTGAAAGACCTTGGCAGCCACATAAACATCACTTGTTATCAGCTTTCTTCTGAGCACAAATCCAAAACACAGCCTCTTGCTCGCTATTATGAGGAAAGTTAACTCTGTCTCAGCTTAACCCAGGACAGTTTGCCAAATTACTCAGACCATCATGTAATCAGCATGTACAGTCTGAAACACTTGATTTTGCCACAGTGTTTGCCTTAAATCACATAGCAGGAAAAAATTATTAAAAAAAAATCCACACAGAAAACCACCACAAGCTTGAAATGTAGAGCTTCAAACAAGAGCAACTGTAATTATTACTTTCAAGTGACAGATAATATGCAGAAACAACAATATGATAACTGATGATTAATATGATGATGACTGTGGTAATGAATAACCTTACCTCTGTTATGCTAAGAATAAGCAAAAGATATTAACAGGTAAGATAAAAATTATCAGATAAAAATAA
The DNA here is from genome assembly GCF_000699245.1 of Pterocles gutturalis. NCBI lineage: Eukaryota > Metazoa > Chordata > Aves > Pterocliformes > Pteroclidae > Pterocles > Pterocles gutturalis. The sequence continues at coordinate 58,068 of NW_010109928.1, forward strand.
ACAATTACATCAGATTCCTTCCTTACAGATGCATGTTTTAAGTGGTGCAGACCCCAGAGGTCTTCAGGAAGACCTCCAAGGTAAAAAATACAGCTTTCATGTCCCTATGGAGCTGTGCATTGAAACAAAAAGAATGTCTGCATTTTAACCAGTAGTGCAAGAGAATGTAAAAAGCCACTTACTCATATCACCAAAAGTTTATTCTTTAGACAATCTGAAAATGCACACGCACCTACTTTCTACCTATCTGTTTTCATCCATATTCTCTGCAAGTCTAATGCAGGACTCCAGGTGTCCATCTTTAATGCAGTGAGCCACTGCATCTGCTCAAATGCACAATGCTGTTTTCTGACACAGTGAATTTCTAGCAAAACAGCTTTTTGTGAAAACAGAATGCTTTGAAATAAGATGCTGCTTTTGATTTAGCAAGACTGAGAAAAATTTAAGTAAATCTTGTGTGTTTTCATATGTCTTTCTTAATTTGTGGTCTTCATTAATAAATACAAATTTCATAGTCATTTTTTCCCTACTAGAAAAATATATTAGATCTTTGACTAATGAAAGGTCCTTGTAAATCTCCACCGAAAATCAAAAAAACAGAATAAAAAAAATTCCTATGTTTGTTAAATCAGTCAGTTTTTCTACATATAAATTCTGTACATTTTCTTCCTTGGAGAGTAACTGACTGATTTCAATGGTTGATAGACATAGCTTACTCAAACAGAATGTAGTATCATAGAAATGAACTAATATAACAGTATTTTAAAACGATGGCATAGCTATTTCTGTGGGAAAACTAGCACAATACAACTCACCCTAGACCCTCTTTACCCAATGATTTAGTACATAGGCCTGGATAGAGGATGTCATATCTCCTCTTATAGTCCCTGTTCATGCAGGTCTTTACAAAAGAAAAAAAGGAGGAAGGGAGGCATTGCACATCCGGTTTTGTTCTAGATGACAAGCACCTGCAGAGCACACTTGGACCCTATTGTCAGGTACAGATACAATCTGTGACAACTCAAGGATTGCGATGATAACTTTGTGTGCTTATCCATAAGAATGAGGGGAAGGGCTAACAAGGCTGATGTCCTGCTGGGAGTGTGTTATAGGCCACCCTCCCAGCAGGAGGAAGCAGATGAGGCATTCTATAAGCAGCTGGCAGAAGTCTCACAATCGCTCCCCCTTTTTCTTCTGGGAGACTTCAACTTGCCAGACATCTACTGGAAATAGAATCATAGAATCATAGAATCA
>NW_010109929.1:0-69373 GCF_000699245.1 Pterocles gutturalis
AATCACCAAAATCTACATTAAGCAGCCTCTTCTCACATTTACCCATTAATAATTGCTAATCTCTCAAAAGATTTGATTAGCATATATTGAATTTTACAGTACTTTGATTAAGACAGATTTATTTTTTTTTAAACTGAGAAAATTAGTAGTCAGAGCACTGACTGCAACGTGAAGCAGCTGCATGGGAATGGCACCCTATCCAGCCGGTAGGATAAGCGACCCTTCGAGATTCTTACCTGTGCAATCTCCCGAGCAGCCTCTGCAGCAGTGTTACAACCAGGAGCACACGCTCGTCTCCTCACCTGCTGCACTCCCTGAATACACAGTTTACCAAATCTAGTTCTAATCATCACCTCATACACTTGCACAGAATAAAACTCGAGTAAATGATTACACAAACCACTGATTTACTTCTTAACCAAGCACAAACAGCCCCCCATCTTGATCAAGTTCATTAAACCCACCTTTTGAGGGCTCCTAATCAATCCATCCCTGCCATTCACCAGCTGCAATTAATTTCCTCCAATGTGCAGCTGACTTGCAAATTAATTTACTCATGGCACTTCATTTCCCTCCCTGCCATGGGGTGCGCCCAGGACTCAGCCCCCTGTGCTGCCTGGGGGTGACTTTGGTGACAGGCTACACACCAGAGCCAGGTGGAGGGTGAGCACCCAGGGCACCAACATCAGCCCAGGCGAGAGGAGGAGATGAGTGGAAATGAAGCAAGACCATCTCTGTGCTCCCAGCATCCAGAAGGGACAAACCAAATTCTCACTAATATTCTGCAAGGAAATTCTCCTCTACTAGAAAGAATGTTTCAAGGAGATGGGCCGTATTTGTGATTTTCTTCCCTGGTATCTACCTAACTTCACACTTGCCCTCATTTTTGGAAGGCTTTAAGTTATTTAAATGATTTTTAACAAGAACTAAGAGCAGAGGGGTTTTGCCCTTTTCTTTTTTTAAATAAAAACGATGGCATCTAGTAGAAGGCACATCTTGACCTTGGTAAGAGGATCTTCTCCCCCCACACTTAGTATGGGAACTGAGTTTTTTCCCCATTTCAAAGGATCAACAAAGTTACCCAGAAGGAAACCTCAAATTACCTCTGGGATCAGTTTTATTCCAGGGGACATTTTTCAGTCATAAAACACTACAGGGTGCTGAGGTTTGATGTGCTGAGGTGAGAGGAAGAGCAACTATACAGATAAAGAGATGTTTGCTCTAAAACAGCAGTCATCCAGGTTTCCAGAGCAGTCTCATTATTAGCACAAGGAGCAAAGAGGATTTATTTAAAATTACCTGACAATTTGTTCTGAGGTTTGATCTTTTGTACTTCGGTTAAATCCTACTTATTTTAGGCCCATTTTTAAGCTGATTCCACACAGACTAAGAAGCAACTTTCATTCCCTTAATTTTACACATTTTTGGATTACACTGTTCTTTTGTTTCTGTGTCTGGTGAACTGGGTTTCATCTGAATAGCTTAAAGAAACCTGACAATAAGAGAAAATCTGCCCTAAAATCACTCTAAATACACTTTTTAAAGCGTTAGTCCTCATAGCAGGAGGATACTAGGAGACATCAATGTCTCCAGATACAAGGTGTATCAATGCTTCCACTCTGCAGCATTAAAAGGCAACAGACCCTGTAGGCAGAACTCTTTCAAAATTCTTCTTTCAAACTCACAACTGCATTTGAGCAAACCTGCAGCACTTCAGCACTAACTCAAGGAGCCTTCTTGTTTTGTCACCATGTACAAGCAAATGATGCAATGTCCCTGCAGTGGCAGGAAGATGGCTCTTGGGCCAGTGAGCCTCCATCCTGGGCTGATCTCCAGAGTGGAGTTGGTCCCTTCTGTGCAGCAGAGCACGGGGTCTCGCAGGGCTGCAGCACAGCCACCCCTCTGCCTCACACCCGCAGGGCTGTTCGAGGGACACAGCCTGTTGCAGGGACACCCTCTCTCGCCAGGAGCATGGCAGCCCAGTGAGGTGCTGTCACTTCCTAGTGAAGTTCCCAATCTCTTCCTAGTGAAGAATTTGCCAAGGGAACTAGGTTAAACTGAATTAGAGGAGCCTACCCTGAGGATCAGATGTAGATCCGACACTGGCTTTCCTTGCACACATTCCCTCCTCTACCATGCATTGCAATATAGAAGAGAGCTCCAGTCCTCCTCGCCTTGTGCAGAAGCAGAAGATCAACATTCAGCTTTAGTTCAGCTCATTTATTTAGGTCTCAGTTCCTTCGTCCTTCATTCCCTCCTTCCCTGTATTTGAGAGAGACAGCAACACTCACAGAGGGCCTAAAGTCTGTGAAGTACTTCAGGAGGCTCAGACAGTAAGGGTTACAAAAGACAAAATTTCATTTATTTATCTTTGTATTCATTTGGTCTCTATGTACGTTTGTTATGCCTGAAGAGGCAGAATACCTCCCTTGCAAAAAGTTATTTGGGGAAGCCAGAGTTATGTCATTATTTTAATCAACACATCTGTCAAAAGGATCCACTCCAGGAAAAGCTTTGGTACATCAGCAACAGCAGAAGGAATGAACTGATGGGTGAAAAGCAGTGCTGTTACAGGACATCTAATTAAAATTTTTTTAAAAAAAATCTTGAAAAACAGACTCTTATTACTGGTCTTTGTACCACCATAGGAGATGGGTCTTTCCAGCAGCATTGCCTAGGCAGATGAAGTTCTATTTGTTTCTCATACAAAAGCCATTCAGCACAAGATAGTACTATGAAAAAAGCCTTAGAGACCTTCACTTCAGTACCTGTATGCCATTCATTATTTTACCACTGTTGCTGTCTGTGCTAGCCTTCTAAAGCCATTACCAGGTCACAATTCAGTCCTGCAAAAGACCAGCTCAGTCTTCATCATATAACATTTCATCAGCTGAATATTTCAAGGTTTTCATTACCATCATAAGGAAGCATTAATGGTGATAAAATAATCAGTCAGCAAAAATTCTATTACTCCTCCCTTAGTGAATGTGATCATTACATCCTCACTCAAAAGTTTCTAATTTCCTGAGGGATCAGAACAACTATTAGCTAAAAAGCACAGAGAAGGTACAACTGACAACCATTAAATGCATAATCCCATTGCCATAGAGAAACCCTGCTGAAATTGCACCCTGAATATCTGTTTCGGGTAGGTGGTTCAAAGTATTCTTGTTTTTATTCAGATTAAGAACAAAAAATGTAGCAGAGAAAGATGTAGCCATATAACACAACCCTTCTCTTCTGCTTTCTCTATATTGAAAATGCATTATTTTAACTGGATTAGTTAAAATGCATGGTATTCTTTTAAAAAGGCTCTCCATATTTCTCTCTATGGATTACTTTGAAGCACAGCATGTCTATTCTTTTAAACAGGTTCAGTCTCTTCACAGGTGTTCATTAAAGTGAGCTCAACTCTAATCCCCTTAGCACTGAAGTATGCAGCTTTTAAAAAGGACCCGTGCTAAACCAGCATTGCCGAACTCTTCAGTGCTGTAAAATGCAGACTTTCAAAAAGAAGAATTTCTTCATATGTCTTAAAGACCACACATGCTCATCCTGGAACAAATACTGACCTACTTAGTTCACCTGTTTTTTAAATTGGTATTTCATCTTTGAAGTTCACAGAGGACAAACAGCCATGCCAGAATACAGTCGATTTGTATATCTCTAGCTGTTGGCGAGAGCACATGTTGAGAAATCCACTGCCTTATAAATAATAGAGGTGATTCTCTCAGCAGCTTGTTTACTGAAAAACTGACTTCATGGAAGATAAAGGTTGAATAAACAACCAGCTTTTTAGATGCTTTCCTCACTACCCTTTGCAAAAGGCACATGCAGCACTTACAAGAACGTAGTTGCTCATCCACCACCCTTTCCAAACTGCCCTAGATTTGGTCCAGATTAAGTAGCAGTAGGGTAGGTCCACATCAGCAGCTTCTTTGGCACAAAAGTCATGGATCATCAGGTGAAAGTAGCTGATGCTTGGCCTACTGACACCTCCACTACATGTATTTCAGATTTACTTCCTATTACAGCTAGTCTGGCCCTTGGACTAAATGCCCTCTGTGCACATGTGGTTTGATGCTTTCACCTCCCGGGTCTCCTTCTCCCAAGGAGCAACACACAAATTACATTCTGGCAGTTTTCCTCATGGCTGTGCTGCCAACAGTCAGACAGAGATTTCGGGCTCAAGAGATGAGCTCCACCTGATGGGACTGCATTGCCCTCCAGACGCAGCATTACCTATAAGGGCTTAAAAACTTTCAGAAGGGGGGAAACACTGAAGCCTCTGCTGAGCTCAGCCAGTGAATGTACCCTCCTAAGACAGATATTGTCAAAGGCCCCCAAAGCTAGAAAGCAAGAATCGCCTCTTCCCCAGTTTTGCTCAGATATTACAAGTTTTTTGTAATACAGGCATCTTTATTGACAAAAATTGGTGAAAAGTCAGACAACTTCTTTGAAATTTTCCCTTCTTTCACAGCTGTTCAAACATCTCCTGCATGTGCCAGTCTGCTCAGGCTGGCAATCTGGAACACGGCAGGAGGCACCTGCTATATGTGCCAGTGCAGTTTTGCACTGCAAATTCATTTTATAATTCAATAAACATTCATAGATCTTAGTGAAGTGCATTCCTTGTAGGCAGCAGCAGGAGGCATCCACCATCAGCTCTCAAAGTAACCCTTCATAGTGCACAGGCAATGTTGGATCCCTTTGAAACTGAATTTGTCTCGTTTCAAGTTATCCTTGCAGCCCTCTTTGAAGATTTCAAAGCATTTAGCAAACATTAAATAAATTTCTTTATTTGGGGGAAGTATTAAAATCCACTTTACCAACAGAGATATGAAGGCAGAGAGGCTGCTAAATGCAGCAAGTTAAAACAAAAAGAAAAAAAAAGGTGTAAGAATCCCCATTCATGTCCCCTAACTTTGTCAGACCATGCTGTCCTGACACATGGGATTCAGGCACAGGGAAAATAAAAACCCAAAAAGAGAACCCAAGTGTCCACAACCATCACCTAGCACGCTGCACTGGAACAGGGGATAGGAACACAGCTGCCTGCTCTAAGGTTGTTTATGTATTTTACATGAAACCACACTTAACTAATGTGACTGGACAATCCCAGGACCACAATTCTCACCTGCCCTGCCTAGGTAGGATCCTGCTCTAACCCTGCACTAAAGGCATAGTACTTTTTACTTTCTCTTTGTGACTCAGTGATGACTGTGAAGAAAAGGACTCAAAAGAACAACGTCAGTTCTGGGATTGGTGTTGCTGCAATCCTTGGGCTACCTTGTAGTAGAGATACTAAGGGCTTGATCCTTCAAACATGATTTTTACCTGGTGTGGTCACAGGTACAAATAAGATAAAATCATGAAAGTGATGCTGATGCAAATGTACTTTGGATAACAAAGGAAATTCAGACACATGAATGATTCCTCTTGGAATAACTCCACTGGTGACACTTGGCTCTTCACAATGATTTTGTGCAATTCCAGCAAACTTTTCTATTGGGAAATCAGGGTTTATTCTATACTGCCCTGCAGTCTTTTACATATATGTGTAAAATACATATGGAGAATCTTAGCATAAAACTACAAAATTCACACATGAATTGGAATTCCCAATTCTATGAAAATACTAAAGATTTTACTAGCTTGTTGCCTTCCCAAAATAGGAGACCAAAATGTCAATTTTCTCTAGGTATTAAGGTATACTGCAGGCCAAGAAAAAGTGAATAGCTTGTTTTTGAAGCAGTGTTGTGCTTTGATATTTCCCATGAAAAACAAGCAATTGACATTTCTTAAATCCATGTATTTCATTGACATTTTGATGAACTGACTTAACCTTATACTGAATCATGACTCCTGAACTTTAAGTCCCACAAAGCAGCAGACCATTTTCTTCCAAACTAGTTAGCTTCCCAAAGCAAGCTTTTTCTTTCCCAGTGCACCCTGCCATATTCCTCTCAATAAACTTAGACAAGTCAGTGCATTTCTTGCCCTCAGCTTCCATTTTCTTCAGGCACTGAAAAACTACAATTTCCATAAGACAGTGTCTACAAGGTAAAACCATAATTGTGAATTAGATCTAATTTGAATTAGATCAGATTAACTTCAAAATAAAAGAACTAACAAAGTACCACAACCTTTATGAAAACAACTCAAAGCAAATACTCCTTTTTACTCTTGACATAAATATTTCCAAATAACATAAAGAGAAAAGATTGATTTTTGCAAAGACAGCTTTCCAGCACAAAGTACACGGCTGTACCTACTAGCCAACAGCTCACATAATAAGAATACAACAAAAGGCCCTGCTGCATTAAGAATTATCATAACAAGGTCATGCTTTTGTACTGCACCCCTCAATAGTGTTTCTGCTTTTGTCTGTTTAATCTGATTACTGAAATAAAAGTGTGAAACCATCATTCCATCCAGGAAAGAAGTATAAAATTAAAATGTCTGTTCCACTACACTGCTAGTTCACAGAGCTCACTCTTATGAACTTCCTTCCCGATTTTACAGGCTGTAGAAGAAGCGTAGAAACATATTAGGATTCTTGATGTTAGGACAAAGTCCCTGAACCAGCAAAAAAAAAATATTTGAGCAGCTCTTGGCTGTGTCAAGGCTCACATATTTTCTAACTTAAAAATCTCCATGTTGGTTATGCTTCTCAAAAATTATAGTAATTCTAATTCCATTTGAAGTTATACAGGTTTTCATTGGACAAGTAGGAAGTAAGATCTCTCCATAATGACACAGGTTAAAAAAAAAAATCACCAGGATAGAAGAAAAATACCCAAAGTCATAGACATTGCTAGCCTTTTAATTTCTAATAGACATGTAGCCAGAAACTTGCCTGTCTAAAATAACAAGAGTGGATCTATTATAAATGTGCCAATAACACATGCTCCAGATAAACACGTTTCAAATTACAAGAAGTCTTTGAGTCACTGGAGAACTTATTTATTTTTTGCACTAATTACTTCTAAAACCAAAATGCATCTACATTTTCTTTCCAATCTCATTAACATAAGGTTGTTAATCATTCCAATGTGTGCCAGTATTTAACACATGTAAGATGATTGGAATATACAAGCTTAAGCAAGACAAAATACCAAGATTATGTCCTCTCACCTGGAATTTTTTTTCTGTAGGTACTCCATGAAATTATGGCACTTTTTAATATCTTATTGGATAGCAAATTAAATAAGTTGTTCACTATCAGCATAAATTAAACCAATTGATCTTTCTGCTGTATTAAAACACAAAGTATCAACTTGAAAATATCTAAGAAAGCAAAAGCTGTGGATTCTGACTGCCTGCGGAATCATGAGCATTATTTTTAGAACCACAGGAACAGAAAGTGACTTTATACATATTTCTTCAGTAGTTAAACACTAAATTCTAATTGACAGACTCTTTCCTGTTTAGCAACAGAGGTGGAAAAAAATAGATAGTCTTTAGTAGAACCAGACAAAAATATTATACATGCTTTATTCACAGAGTGAACGCAAGTCTTGTACAGTGCTCATATTCTGTATGCAGCTTCAAATTAAGAGCTAGATTAGACTTCAATGGTTTTTGATTCTGCAAGGGCCTTCCTTTAGCATGCAAATTTTTCTGATGATTCTAAGGTATAATTTCAAGTCCATTCCACCAAAGACAAGATCTGCAGAGGGTTTTGATTAGATCTCAGCATAAACCAAGATTTTACCCTCTAGGTTAACTTACGAATGTATTTTGCTTAAATGGAGGGAAACTAGGTGTTTTGTGTGTTCAGATAACAGTCAACCAGGATCAGTCTCCTCCCCAAATATATATATATAGGGTAAAAAAAAGGGTAACATACACATCATCACTGTGACTATTGGTTTAGTTAAGTGAAATGTCCCCTTACTAAGGAATTTTTAGATTCCTTTTACAGTTTACCACAGTCAGGTGTGTCACCAGAGTCTGAAGTTCTTAAGAAGACTTCTGTACGCTGCAGAGAGCACAGAAAGCATCCTTTGCAAAGCAGCACCTTCGTTCCATGCTGGTGGGGGGCTGCACATGAATCTCTCCTCACCAGCAAAGAGCCAAACACTAAAATCTGCCTGAATTTGCCTAGGACATCCTTCCAAAAGGTGTTTCATGAATTCTTAGGGAGGAAAATCACACAGGTGTAACAAAATCAGACCAGTCAACATTTGGCAGATGTGGTTATAGTTTGCTTAAGGAAACAGAATTCCCTGTAGTCTATATTCACTCTATGGTATGCCCTTATCCTCCCCCTTTGCCCATACTTGATCCCCATGGGCTGCAGAAGGTTAGTAGGTTACACTGACTGTAAGCCAAGATATTCCTGATACATGCTTCCCATGGTTTCTGCACTGTTTTTGCTTCTCCACACTTCAGACACACATGGCAAATCGAGTGGGGTCCTTGGACTCTGTTCCATGGACAGATAATGATTTCAAGAGGCAGCAAAAGAGCCTGGAACTAATCCAAAACTGGATACCTTCAGATTTTCTATGGATTGCTTTTTAATTACAGGAGGAGTAAACATTTTCCTCCTGGCACTTTCCCACCAAACACTCACAGAGACATAGAACTGCTAATTCTAGTGTCACCATCCTCTAATTCTACATACTCTCTCATCCTTGAGATAAGAAAGAAAATTATCACATATCCTACTTAGGGTAAGCCAGGCCTTTGCTCCTTCTGATATGACAAATGGCTTTGCTCATTCGCTTTCCCGATCCTAAAGAATCATTGAGATTGTTTATGAAAAAAAAATAAATTGCTCCCCAAAATACCTCCAATGACAGTAGCCTTGCCACCTACCACATGCAGGATCAGTAGGGTCAGAGGGTCCTCTGCTTTCTCTGTCTGAGCTGAACTGAGCTGCTTGAAGAGAATCAGAAAAAAAAAAAATAAATTGCTCCCCACAATACCTCCAAAGCCAGCAATGACAGTAGCCTTGCCACCTACCACATGCAGGATCAGTAGGGTCAGAGGGTCCTCTGCTTTCTCTGTCTGAGCTGAACTGAGCTGCTTGAAGAGAATCAGATTTACCCCCCACCTCGAAGGCAAGCGAATGGGGAACTTATTTTCTACAAGAGAAAAAAGAACAAGAGTCAGCCTTGCTGATGAGTGGTGCCAACTTCAGCCAGGCCATGCAAACTCAAATAAAAAGCTGACTGTTTGTGTGGGAAGCCAGGACAGAGGGAAACTATTAGTCATCTCATTTCAGCATAACATTTGTGCTGTTTTGGTAAAGATACTCTATACTCCCTGCAGCTGCTCAGACCTGCTCTCCCAGAGCTCTGGTTCTGCATGCTACTTACTCGACATGTCCAAACTCCTCAAGCTCCCTCCCGTAAGAGGGCCAGCCTCAGCAACCTCTGCTGCCTTCTGCTTTTCCAGCTGTCAGTCAGCAGCAGGATTTCCCTCCCTACATAGCTCTGCAGACTGGGATTTTGCACCTGGCTGTCTCCCAGCAGCACCCATCTCTACTCTAATCTGGGAGGAAAGCAGTGGGAAGCTTTCCACAGGATCCACAGGATTCTTCTCTCAAAGATATAGACATTTTTGAATTACATATACCTTTATGTTATCACAGCCTGCAGGGCAAAATCCAAAATGATCAGAAAGTGATTCCTCCATTCTCTGTGTGGCCAGGAGCCACGAATACACCAGCCCCACACCAATCTTTCCCTTCGCTGGAATCAAGCTGCAGTTTGACCAGCTCTAATTTTTAGAAGGAAAGATCTGCTGGTTTTAATCTGTTCCAGCCAGCCAATGAACTGAAAGCAAACATATCCTTTTCTAGATCAATCTGCAAGTTTCCTTGACTTGTCCTAAAACTTAACCTGTTCATTTTCCCTGTACCAAACAGGCAGGATCCCACATGTTTGTAGTCTCACTTAAGACCTCTAATGTCTCTAACTTACCTAACCTCTAACTTGTAATACCTGACCTCACACACCTGACATCCCAGCTAGAAAAGCATTACTCTCCAGCTAACATCCGTTCAAATAAAAGTTTAACTTCTAAAGCATTAGAATTAGAACTAGGTAAGGAGTTTCACTGACAATTCTACCCATTTCTTTCACCAAATCAGTACATTGTATTAAAAAAAAATCTTAAAAAAAAAAAAAAAAAAAGGATAAAGAAAAAAAAAAGAAACAACACTACCGGTTACAGAGGATAGCTTCTTCTGTTAAAACCATACAGAATTTTCTCTGTAAGTGGAGCTTTAAATACTACCCTAATTCTTTAAGTAGGACTGCTGGTGAGGTAGGAAAAGCTGGCTGTCTGGCTTGATCAGCATAATTGTTCATCCTGATAATTTGGCTTGATAAAGCCCACTCATGTGGAACAAGTACCCACATATGTTTCGATACGTTGCTGCAAAGACTGCTGGCACGGGGGAGGAAATAAATCTTTACAGTTGCAGGAATCCCTAGGCTTAATGTACAGCAAAGATGACTTAAGTTAACCGTTAGGAAAAGTTTTACAGGAGCGAGAGTAATTAACAGATCACCAAAATGTCTCTATCCTTGAAGGTTTTTCATTACAGCTTAGACAACGTCAGGAAGGGATGGGTTGCCACTGCCAATCCCATTTCTGCAGTTCTGTGTACCTGTATTTGGATACAGAAGCCACAGTGTTTACCTCCATTTATCTAGTAGGTATTAAGGAGCATCACCAAGTATGATATGAAGCATCATCAGGTTAATTAATACATGATAATTCAGTAATACTGAGAAGTCATGGGAGAAGTAGACTGAAGTGTCAGAATGAGGACAAGGCAAATGGACCCTTGTGCACAGTTTATCATTCTACCAAACTCAGAGCTTGGGCCTCTAAATGTGCTCTGGCTCAACAGCAGAGTAGGAAAACAGTGAATTTAAAGGCCTGTGTGCTACATTATGGCTATTACTTAATAAAAGGCTCTCATTTTTATTCTTAAGGTTTTTATTCATATCAATTTATAGTCATCACCATAACAGCAACAGCAAAATGGTTAGATCAAGCTAAAACCTGTCCTGCAGAGGGCATCACAGAGACGTAAGTGAAAACTTACACTAGGTATTGACTTTGGCATTTGAATGGGACAAGTTTTATTCTACTAGAACTGCTTAACTTCTGATTCTTCTGCAGCTCTGTCTCTCTGCTGTTCCCTGCCTTGAGGAAGGGAACAGTCCTGTCCCACAGGACTGTTAATCCCCGTAAACATTTGCAGGAATGATGTGACATTTTGCTTCTCTCTTGTTTACTCCTATTAAAAAAAAAAAAAATGTCAATTTGGCATGGTCCATACCTGCCAGTCACATTCTCACAACTGGTCAAGACTGGCAGGAAGTTTTTAATTTTGCTAATCATTGAGAGACGGATTGCCATCAAGTAGATGACAAAAATCAAGTAGAAATAGCAAAATGTCTCAGAGTCTCAACAATCATATCCTCTGAAACGCCCTCCATCAAATTGTTACTGCCTTTGCAAGTCAAATAAGTCTAAATCAAATTTGAGCTGCGACCGTCTACTGCAATATACAAAATACGTGACTCCAGCATTTCCCAGAATTATCCCATCACTGAACACTAGAGAGCAGCCTTTCTCCAGCATTTTAAGAATTACACAGTGCTTTTCCCTCTGCCTTTTGAAGGGAAAATTGACCCCTATTCTGAGAAATCTGAAAAAAAAATATTCATATGTTTGATCAGACCTGATTGAACCATAAATCCACGAGACAGCATAATCATGGCATTTCTTATGGATACCAGCTGTTGACAGTTTGCACTCAGCCTGCAGAGAGTAACACATTTTTATTGCAGACTTTATCTTCTCATCTGGGTTATTAATATTGCTGCAGCACTTAAAACTGAAAACAGGTGTGACTCCAAGGGGAACTTGAAATTGGTCAGGAGATGCTCATGTCTGTTTACAGTCTGCAACCTCAGTGTAAAAGGGTTAAATAACATAGTTGACAGCAAGACTGGGAATTAGACCCTGTCTTTAGTGCTAGCTCTTTTCAATGCCATGTGCGTTAAGCCCACATAGCTTAGGCCTTTGGAATGCTTAGGCTGTGCACTGAAACAGCACCACTGGAATATAAAATTCATTTCCTACCTGCAGGTTATCTATTCATCAGAATTGGCAGATATGCAAGGTTTCTTCCGCAACACCCACCAGCACTTGGCCATGTCTCTGACAATGCCTTTTGTAAGACTGGGGGGAGGCTGTTGTATCCTACTTCTGCAGAGATGGCAGAAAAGGATATGTATTAGTGCTGCTCATAACTACAAATCTGTGACACACAAAACCTGCCTCCTGAACAATGCAGCATCGTTTTCAGCTCATCTGCTACAGCCCTGAGTCACCAGGATGAAAAACCACGAGTTCCGCTGCTAAAAATCCACTGGCAGCTTCATTGCATTTGGGAAAAAAAATATCAGCAAATACCATTCAATTCAAGACACAACTGTAAAAGGCACAGAAGAGAAAGACCTGTCCCTTACTTGTCATAATACAGAGAGGTTCTATACTCAAGTGATGGTGTTTTTTACATATCTGATATGAGGGCCCATTGAAATAAGATGTGTAAATGTACACGACAGCTATACATATGTATTTAAAACAGAACTTTCTACTGTGCTTCACACTTCAGCACTTAGAGAAAGTCCCAGTGTTGATAAGAATCCTTACTTTCAAATCATGATCACTGTACACAATTCATCGCCATGACCATCAGATAACCTATGTTCAGGCAGCAGTAAAGATAGAAGCAAAGATTTTCAATAGCAAAATCACAGGTCTCTGTCCCTTCAGTTCAAAGGGGGGTTATCAGATATAGAGTTATTAGTGCTATTAGTCTTTGGGGTTAGACAGCAATAGTAACTTCTTGGACCTCTGCCCTCACATCACATCACTATTTCTATTTGTTCTCTTGTTCTGAATTGCAATGTTCGGTACAGGGCAGCGTATTTTTGCTAAGGGCCTGTATGTTGCCTAGCACAGCAGCCTCAGGGGGCCTCGAGTGTAGCTGCAATACAAATCCTTAATTGTTCGTTTGATAGAAAGAAATAGCCAGCTACTCCTACTCCACAAGCTTTTCATGACACGCTTCAGGTTAACTTATAATCATCTGTATTTATGTAAAACTTTTTGGCCAAAAGTTTATTAAAAAAAGAATCAACATGAACATCACTACATTGCAAGCAGCTAAATCATACAGCAAGGCCAAATTTTGCCTATTTGCAAAGACATGGAACAAACCATGCAGGATTCATTACAAACTGCTCCTGATTGCCTTGTTTGCTGGTAACAGCTCAGTTAAATGAGTCACGTATGTAGAATATTATCTCTTGAAAACATATACAGCTAGTCTCTGTAGTTTGTGATCCAGCTCCTTTCTTCTCCAAAAGACAATTCCTGCTAAACCCATCTCACTCCAGGGGAGCATCAGATGGAAAGGGTGGAACCAGAACTAGCCCCAGCAAGGTCCCTACCCACAGCCAGCCCAAGGAGGAACCACTCACTATGTGCTAAGTGTGGCACAATCACATATGAAGAAGCAAAAAAAACCTATGAGGCAAAAAGAGGTACTGGAGGTTCATAATTGAAGACAGAAAACACAAACACCAAAAGATTTACTGATGGGTGAAGTCTGTGGAAAGCCAAGACCAGACCCAAAGCATTCTAGACACTAGTTTATAACCCTGCTTACAAGACCTTTAATCCCTTCGATATTATTGAGACAGTAATATTGATCGTATTTAACATCCTTTTCTTGCCTGAAATACCTAAAAGGTAAGAAGATACACTGCACTCCCCAATGAGCAGTATTCTTTACTTCAGAGTTCCTTATATCTTCCTGGTAGAAAAACTAATGAAACTCACTCATCCACATTTTTACTGTTCTATTATACAAAGAAACAGTGGAAGGAAGGAAAGGTCTAATTTGCATAGTTTTAGTTCTACAGCAATTACTGTATGTGAGGAAACATTTACTAGAGTATAAATATAAAGAACTGTGGCTATTAGGTTTGAAATATGGAAACAGAAGATAAAAATGGGGTATAAGGAAAAAAGAAATAAAGTGAGGTTTAATAAAATAAGTTTTTGTCTCAATTATTCACTCTTTGAAACAGGGATGTTAAACATTCTCAGATTAGTCAAGTTTCAAATTCAAATAAAACCTTTAAATTAATTCTACAATTGTAAGACACAAAGCACCCAACAAAGTTGATAAGAAATTACTCTAAGTCCTCTTGTGGTAAGTGAAGATTGCAGAAAATAGTTGCTTGTTTTAAAAGTCTTGTGGGGTGGCTGGATTTTTTTGGTGGGGGGTGGTGGTAGTGAGGGTTGTTTGGTTTGGTTTTTTTAATGTAAACAAAAGAACCCACAAAATTACTTTTGTCATTTCCCTTCTGTTCCTGCTCAGCACTTTTGGTGCTGGATAGCAGAAACTCTGAACCAGAACATCAGTAATCTGTATTTTCCATAGTCTTATTTTCTTAAATTACAGGGGCTTTTAAATTATCTCAGCTAGTGATAAGCAAAACCAACTGTACACAATGGTTTCCCCAATGAAAAATGCAGATTTGATTAAGTTACAATATCCCACAAGAATATATTTTCATACTTACAAGATTGAACCATATCACTTTTTATGTTTATGTTTTAAGAAAATAACCATAACAACCTTATTAAATATTTTAATAAGGATGAAACAAAGAATGTCTATTTCTTTTGGTAAACATTTATTTTGCTTTCATTCAGGATGAAAACAGCAGACAGAGATGTGACTTCTCAGCCAGCTGTTAACAACTTTGCTAAATTCTACTGAATTCATGAGGAGTCTTTCACTAGTTTAAATGGGCTTTACACCAGGCCATAGAAACACAGAAGAAGCCACAAGAACCATGTAGTGTGTGTCTCAGTCTTAAAGCTCTTCTCCAGAGCTAAATCCTCTCCAGTATCTGTTCAATACAGAACTATAAGGTATAGGCTACCCTTCTCCAGTTCTGCTGTCAGTTCAACTCTACAATCAGCACAGGGACTGAGCTTTCATTGACAGGTGGGTTTGGCACCTAAAATATTACAGCTCAGAAAATAACTGATGGATAAGATCCCGGTCCTTCATTGCCCCTACCCCAGTATACTGAAATGGAGTACCATGCAAGATCAATCAATATTTAAATTCCTATTCTGACTTTTTCTTGAACTCCTTTCACCCCTTTACATATCATTCATTGCTCATCTTCCCTTTTTCCTAATTTGGTGTTGGTTTACTGCTTCATAATACATGTAGACATCTGTTAACTTTGATTGTCAGTAGTAGACACACAGCAAGAAAACCTTCACTGAAGGCTGGTGATGATGATAACACCTATCAAGCTGTGAAATCTGGTGAGACAGTATCTTCTTAGTGAAGATCACTTCTTTGTAGAGACAGCACGAAAGGAGTTTTCTACAGATCCTTTCTATTTATGGACAGAGAATGCCAAGATAATAGGGCTTTCAACCTAGGCTACCTGAAGGCAAGGAAGATGACCGTACTTGCATTTGGGTTTCTTTTCTTAACCTATGTATTTTTCAGCCAGAATGCAGTCTGATGAGAGTCCTTCAATACTTTCCATAGGTCTCCTAAAGCTCCAGAATATACTGTACCAGTTTCTCCTACCTGTTCATTGGGAAAGAGCATCAAAGCACCTCAGCTTATAGGAGCACTAGAGTCTATGGCATAAACAACCCTCAAATTCCCAGTAAAATCAAGGTAAGACACACATTAGGAATTGTAAATACCTCGTGCATCACTTGTATGTATGCTCAGGTCCTGTCTGCTCAGTCTAATGGCAGCATCAGTTACTCATGCAGAGTCAACACTGAATATACATGGTGTGACAATGTTGGGAAGATCAGCTACAGGAATAAAGACACCTTTAACACTGCAGCATCTAGACCTACAGAACACTATCAGGTACAAGAGTGCCCTGTATGCTGTTGTCATAGTGTAACCTCAGCTGGCAGCTAAGCACCACACAGCTGATCACTCACTACCCCCCGGTGGGTTGGGGGAGAATCAGAAAAGTGTGAAAACTTGTGAGTTGACATAAAAGACAGCTTAATAAATAAAGCAAAAGCTGCACATGCAAGCAAGGCAAAACAAGGAATTCATTCACTACTCCCCATCGGCAGGCAGGTGTTCAGACATCTCCAGGAGCGCAGGGCTCCATCAAATGTAACAGTTACTCAGGAAGACAAAACCCCATCACTCCAAATGTTCCCGCTTCCTTCGTCTTCCCCCAGCTTTACATGCTGAGCATGATGTTGTATGGTATGGAACATCTCTTTGGTCAGCTGGGATCAGCTGTCCCAGCTGTGTCCCCTCCCACCTTCCTGTGCACCCCCAGCCCACTCACTGGTGGGGTGGGGTGAGGAGCAGAACAGCCCTTGACTGTGAGTACTGCTCAGCAGTAACTAAATCACCTCTGTATTAACAACCCTGTTTCCAGACAAATCCAAAACAGAGCCCCAGACTAGCTACTGTGAAGAAAATTAACTCTATCCCAGCCAAAGCCAGCACACCTGGGTTGCTTTTCCTTCACTACATGATATAAGATTATCAAAGTCGTCATAGAATGATGCACCGTATTACACTTGTTTACATCAGTGTGCACAAAGCTAAGGACACATAATAACTGTTACAGGATCAAGGCTGAAATGTTAGATTTTTCTCTGCAGCATCCAGATTCATTTCAGTAGTCTTTAGGACCTTTGTCACCATTAAGTTCTTTCAGCAAACAGAAGAGAAAAATACATATGTGCAGTAAATAATTCAGTCCTCCTTATGCCTGAATGGAGATCCTGTCTTGCTCCATCAACTGGAAAAAGCCTGGAGAGACTTTCCTTATACTTTTGGTGCCTCAAAGTGTTTAAACTCAGATGGGCCCTCAATCTAATGCCATAATCTCATTGTGGTTAAAAGTGTCAGTCACTGTGTTCTGCAGATCACCTATTTTAATCCATCAATATCTCCTGTACACCAGGACAACACAGGAGTAAGAAAGATGTTATGTTATCTTATCAGATGAAAAAGAACCAAGGCCAACCAGATACCATTTATAGACAGTAAGCATTAAAAGTGACAACCAAAGCCAAGACTCCTGGGGGAGGGAATGTTGGTTTGTCCTATAATTAAATTCACCCTCCCTTTGCCAAGCTCCCTAATCCTGTTTTGAGTGGGAGTCATTTTCCGACAGGGAAAATAATTTATATGGAATCAAACAAGTTGCTTCAGGCAGAGCGGAGCAGGAGAGAAGGGTGGGAAGCACACTCTTCAAATAGTTTCCACTCCTGCTTTCTGTGCGCTGACCACAAGCTGTTGCAATGTGAACTGCACCACAGGCTGCAAGGACCTGCTCAACCAAACAGCCTCCTGCTTCCTTTCTGCCTTGCTTGTTTCCAGGGAAGAACACTTCAAGGGAGCAGAAAATGAGGCAGCCTGATAGTTCAGCTGCTCAGTTGTTAGACCCAAAATAGCCTCATCCTTCACAAAAAGAAGGGCATGAGAGCCTTTGATGCAAGGGTATAACCAAGGTCTCTGAAGCCCCTAAAGGTTTTCAGAAGCCTCAGGATTAGGCTTCAAGACCGGACACCTATTCCAGGTCATTACCTTGTCGCTGGCCTCCTTTGTGGTTTTGAAGAGTCTTGTCTCTATTGCTCAGCTCTACCACAGCATTGATAGAATTTCCCTACCCCAAAGAGCCAATATACAACACAGATACTCTAAACCCTGCGTGATTCTCTAGTCAGGGAAACACATTAACACACAAAATTTGCCAGCTTTCCTGATAAACTGAATTTTAATCTCAATAGTTTATAATAAATAGATGCAACCCAAAACTTGGGTTTAGAACTTTCTCTAAGTCTGAGCATATGGGCAGTTTTGGTTTTGGCCGTTATCTCCAGCAAAGTTTGTCTTTGCTGGCTAAGTGAAAAATATTTGGTTGGTTGTTAAGATGGGTTTAGACAGTTCCCCTGGTTTGCTCAAATGGAAGCTTCAATAGAGGTTTCTGTTCCGACTCTGAAAAACACTGACCACTAGCTGTTTCCAAGCAATGTTATAAAATTGTAACAACTTATACTGAAATTTTACTGTGGAAGCACTGCATCTAGAAACACCTTGCTGAACTGAGGATTGTTCGGAGCTTTTTCTTGACTCAAAATAGTTTGAGGGTCTTTTTGAGATGGCTAAAATACTTCTGTCTACTTTTTAACTGAAAAGTTAAACTTTTTCAAGCCCATCAGATGACTTGGACAATGATGCAAAGGCAGAAAGACCTGATTCAGAACTTCTTTCCAATATTAACCATCTAACAAGCAAACAAGTTGGGTCCTTGCTTCATGCATGAGTTGTTCTCACTGCTGTTTATTGGGTAACATTTGGTTGTTTAAGAGTTATCTGGCACTTTTCCAGCACAACTGACAGCTAAATAATATATAATCTGGTTTTCAGCAAAGTAATTACTACATAAACCTGAATACACTGAAGGAGTAAACGACAGGTTACAACACCTAGAACCAGATGCCACACCTGAAAAAGCTAATATTACCTGAATAACTATTATCTGTAATCACCAGAATATGCTGAAATTATTGCTTTACTTACTGGAAGATTAAGCCACCTGCTCTTAAAAATACATGCTAGGTACTTGTTTACTTGTCTGCCCCCCCCTTACACACACTTAAGACATTCCATGGTTATTCCAGTAGCATATTACTGGAAATGATGTGTGAACCTCAAGTTTCAGGGCCAGATTGTTCAGAGACAAAGTACTCTCAATTAAGCTACCCACTCCTCTTGAGAAGCAAAGTAGAGAATCTGATGCCTTGTCAGAGCTCATAATTAGAACTGTGCAAATACTACATTTTCAGAAAAATGAAAGAGTCTGAACTGAAAAGTGTTCCACCTTTACACTGAAACAAAACCTCCGATTCCTCACTCTCAGCAAAACATTTTTAAGAGCCAAGAAAAATATTATATTTGATCCAAAACTCAAAACTTCATGTCCTGTCCAGACAGATTAACAGGAGATAAAATTTTAATTAATTAATTAATTAAAGCATTTCTATTTTCTCCCCCACAATTGGTTGAAAAAAATAGTTAAAACATTTCAATGAGTTTAATCCATATGTTCTGGAGGAAATGTATTTTTTAAGCACTTTCCCATCACTGAATCAGAAAGTTGTTACTTCTTGTTTCTATCATGTATTATTTCCTTATCATTCTTATCGTAAGTATGATAAAGCCACTAAGGCTTTTCTTTAAGCTACTATCTCTGCTTTGAATTTCACAGTAGCAATATTGAAAACAAGTAATAAACATCATCCTCAATGGACCTCCCTAATCAAAGGTGTTCATTTAGAAACAAATTGTGATGATAATAAACAC
Organism: Pterocles gutturalis; assembly: GCF_000699245.1. Lineage (NCBI taxonomy): Eukaryota > Metazoa > Chordata > Aves > Pterocliformes > Pteroclidae > Pterocles > Pterocles gutturalis. The sequence continues at coordinate 19,445 of NW_010109929.1, forward strand.
AGCAACAAGCTGCAGATGGAGAAGGCACAAATTGCTACTTCCCTTCCATCCTCTATGTCAGTTCAATGCTTGTGATAATGTTTCATCCATCATTAAGCCATAGGAGAGCCCAGCACATCATAAAACCAGGATTACGATAACAGAACTGTTTGAACATACCATATATGTGCCTTACAAAAAGAGAGTCTAGTTTCATTAATTATTGTTATATGGCTGTAGGATTTTTCTTAAATTATGTATCTAATATGAAAATCACTACACCGTAGTGGTAAATACATCTTAAAGCAGTTAAATGCATTTGTGAAGTCTTCAAAAACAAGATATTCTATCATCTCAGGCATAAAATAACTGTCTAGAATGAATGTGCTGTTGGAAAAGGAACAGAACCAAAACCATATCCCAACACCTAACCAGTCTGGAAGTTTTGACAGTTTTGCACTTCCTACCAAGCATCTTCCCCTCTAATAAGCCAGACTGAGGGTATGTGTACGTAGTCTTTTGCAGACAGATATGAACAAGCTTTGCCTTCACCACCAGCAGCTTCCACACTGTGCTTTTGGGATAGGCAGGATACAGTACCAATGGCAACACCTTGCCCTCCAGCAGCTCTCACATCCTCAGGGTGAGCCCTGTAATAGCTGTGGCAGCACAGCTCCTGATCCAGAAATTGTGCACACATGGCTGAACTGCCTAAGTGCCTGCTTACACATCACCTCCAGATCTGCCTTAAGACTCCTCTGCCAAACACCTCTGCACACTCTCAAAAAGTCCCATCTTAAATCCAGGCTTGGCTTGCAGCTCTAGCCCATTTCTGAGCAACTAGACTTAAGTGCAGCACAAATGCAGTACGCACAGGCATGCACCAGCCCTAATCCTGCACTCACTCCTACGCACTGCTCCCACTGAAGTGAGCTGAAATCCCTCATCCAGGAAAGGAGGTCAGGACACACGAGCCTTTTCTGTCAAAGCTGACAGTGCTGGGAACCTTCCTTCTAAGTTGTTTTCATTTCTTCACATGTCTTTATCTTGTACTTGCTGCAAGCATGAGTAAAAAAAAAAAAAAAAGCATGAACTCCATTGTTAATTCTTTGCCCTTGTGGCACATTTTTCTATTCCTCATGTGCCATTTAATATCACATTTTTAATTGTGCACCCTCTAGGGGTGTATGAGCTGCCATTACTGGGGGCTGAAGGAATCCCTTCTCTCTCAGAGCTCATACTGTTTACTTAGATGTATTTACAGTGGTTTCAAAGGCTGGATATTACCAAAATTAGAGTCAATAATCACCAGTGCAGGCCATTTGTTTCAGGGTATGTAAACTGCCACGTCATGACTATATCAAAGTTTATTGTAGGTATTAATTACTGTATGCATTAATGTAACTTTTTATTATATGTGTCAGTGTTTTATTATATGTACTAATCCACTTATTATTTTGGGCAAACTTTTAAGATATGCAAATAAGTCTATATTAACCCAAATATGTTTATCTTAAGGGAAGCTTTGATTTTTCCCATGACCAAATTTCTCAATGTCACATACAAGCAATTGCAATCAAAACTTTTCAGGCGTTATCGAAGGAGGATTTTATCAAAACTACCAAAATCAAAAGCTTAATGTGTCCACATTTCTGCATAAGTCAGTAGGGCTGCTAAGAGAGTTTTTGTAAACTGCTAGCAGAATATCAAAACCTGCTTTGTCAGAATATTCCTTTTGGAACAAACCTCCCCATCTTCCTGTGGTCTTCACAGTCCAAACAGGAAGAGGAGATGGTGCTGTCTGATGTTGTCTTCTCCCCTCACATTTTGTTATCACTGGAATTAACACATTATTCTTAGTGCTTTTTTACATGTACTCAGAAAATTTAATATTGGGACCTTATTGTTACATCACCACATTTACTACTTCTGAAATATTTATTCTATCATGATATCTCTTTATTGCTTTCTAGATTTGATTTCAAGGCATGTTTCTTAGAATACCTTACCTCCTCAGAAAACGATGGTTGTCTCTTTACCAGTCAGAGCATCATTATCAAATGCATGACAGAACCAGTCTTTGTCATGAAAGGGATACATCCTCCCAAAACTAATTGAGGGGGAGGAGGGAGGCAGAGGAGTCATAGAAAAGCCCATCAAAAATAATTAACAAACACGTCAAGGTTTCCAAAACTGCCAAAACTGATATGACTTTGCAGAACTCTTAGTATGTGAGCCCTATAGAAACTAACATTAGTTATAAATTTAAATATGACAAGTGAATTGTTTGTTCAACCAAGAACAAAAACAGAACAGACTTAACTACATAAGACATTCCAGATTTTAATTATGTTGGTTTCAATAAGCTAACTTATTTACTTATAATTGAGTGTCACAGCCTTTCTTCCTGTTGCTACAAGTACAGCTCCCATCTCTTGGCTGCTGGACACCATCCTCCATTCCTGTCACTCTCCCTGGACTGATTTGCTCAACATCACATTCAAGCTTCTTGTCTTCACTTTGAAGTCCTTCACAGAAATAACCTTCCTGTGCTGCCATTTCTATTTATAACTACTTTCCTGACCCTTAATGATTCACCAGTTATGTCAGCTTCATGGCTGTGTCTGTTTATACCCCTACCTACTCTACACCTCCCTCTGTGCTGCCCATCTGTAAAGCAACACTTTGGTCTCTTATACACTTTCAACTGTCTCTCCCTAAATGATAAGTCTTAGCTAACAAATAAAGAGACAGTGCATCTGAAATATGTCTTTTAAAACTGAGAACGTTTGTATTTCTGTAATATTTACATTAAAATACTATGAGCTCAAAACACATATGCATTATTATATTCAAAGACATTCTAACACTTCAGCGGGACTCCCTACTTGCTTGAAAACAGGTATACACAAAAGTCTTTACAGGACCAACTGTATGGCTTAAACATCCACTGCACGTTGTATGCTACTTGTGCTTCTAAAGCACAACAGCAGCTGAAATTGTCAAAAGCAGCTGAAGTGTTAGATGCAAAATTTCTTTGCATGTCAACACAGAAAACAAAAATCTCCAACAGAAGGTTTGCATGGAGATGGCCAAACAAAAAAATCAACAATATTGCACAAGGCAACAAACAAACAGGGACCAAGTCTTGCATGCAACTTGTTCCAGAACACAGCCAGGTTTTGTTTTCAGAATATGTATTTTTTCCACAAACAAAGATTCCATGTTTTATTTTCCTATCCACAAAAATGGACATTTGTTGGTCTCTCCCACCACTGTTTTCCCTCTCTCTGCCTCTACTCAGAACTTTTCAGGAGTGAAGGCATTTGGAAGCATTAGTGTCAGACCAAGGAAAACCATTTCTTTCATCCAGTGTGGCGAAAGGAGACACTCGGGAGAATAAGAAAGCTTCTAGCTGCATCCAGAGACTGGCAAATCTTTAAAACCTGGGAATAACTTTTGTAAAAGTCCTCCCGTCTGGGAAAAGCAGGAGCAGAACTTCTACTAGAGGCAGCAACCTTCCCACTACTTAAAGCACTGTCTCAAACGTAGCTATCCAGAAGCTGAGTTGGGGGAGCCCCTGCACAGAACATCCTGTGCAGCCTCAGCCGACAAGTAGCACAAAAGACCTGGCACAGCCTCAGCACAGAGAGAGACAAGCAGAAAAACAGTGTCGATTTTTAGAGCGCTGGTGTTGGAGCACTCCTCCGGCCCCCGCTCCACTAGGGAGAAGGAACAGTGGCTGCCAGCAAAGTGGAAGGACTGTCTTATTTGTTTCAGTTTGTGATACAAATCAAGGTATTTTGATTCCTTAGTCTCCTTCTCTGGAGACATTCAAAGCCCGCCTGGATGCGTTCCTGTGTGATCTGATCTAGGTGTTCCTGCTCCGGCAGGGGGATTGGACTAGATGATCTTTCGAGGTCCCTTCCAATCTCTAACATTCTGTGATTCTGTGTGTGATTCCTGCATTCACATGAAATATCTAATATGAACTTATGCTGGTTTCAGATAAATTTTTTATAGCAGTCTTAAAAGAGATTTAATTGCATAAAGAGAAATGGCAGGAAAGGCAGAAGGAGCTGCAGTGTAAGGAAATGAGTGATGGAAGAGAATTGGACAAGGGGATCTTTGTGCCTTGCTGCCTGAAGGACCAGGGTGGCCACCCTGTAGGTACAGCGTAACCACTGAGCCACACCGCTGCCAGCCCCTCAGAACCTCAGTGGGGAGAGACTCCTGATCTTCCTGCACCATCAGGCAGAAAACCACGCATGCTGCACAGTGATCTTAAGCCTTTAATAGCTCTAGTCTTTCCTAAAACAATCTTTTTCCCCTTGAGTTTTATTTTTTCATGTCTTATAAATAAGAGGGGATATATTCACCTTCTGAGACAGGATACATATTTCAGTTCAAAGCAGTAGCTGTGAAGAAGGGGAGGGAAATGGCTTTTCTTCCCAAGGGGGCTCCACTGAAGGAAGACAACTTTAAAGTTAAGCCAGGGCTCCAACCTTTTCACAGGATATTCACTGAATTAGCAAGGCCTGACACCACCTCCATTTGTACCAGTCTCCCCTCAGCAGCCCAACAGATTCAGCATTGCAGGCAGCTTGCTTTTTTTCTGCAGATACCTCGACTGCAGCCACTTCAAACCAACTAAATGGCAAGTGATATCTCTGCAGATAACTAAAGAAAACACTGGCTGCTGCTCCAGGACAAACATCCTGTTTTCATCAGCAGCTTGGGCATATTCATGTTTTGCAATCATTCTCCTTGTCTGTACATGCAAATTGCTCATGTACCCACTGCCATGCAAAATTTCAACCCCTGAGCACACTGTGTGCACACAAGCTAAGCAGCAGCGTGGGCACAATTACTCACACAAAGTAGCACTCTCCTGTGGTAGAGTCCTGCTAGGGTGGCTCAATGTATTGTGTGAGGATTGCCTGCCACTCCTTGACATCTACCATGCTCCTTCCATATAGGTTATGGACTGCACATTCCCGTATGTCATGAACATGGGCTGAATTCCTCCTCCTGTGATTTGCCAAGGAGCTCTCACTCTTAACAGGAACACTGGAAAGCTGCTATATAGGAGCAGATTGTAACTATCTCATTCTTCAGCCCCTGCAATTCCTGGGCAGAGAGTGTGTCTGTCATCCTGTCGTAGGAATAGGCCCTTGTTGTCTCACTGTTTTAAAACACTAGGCCCAACCTAGTCCAACACCACTGCAAAAAATAAAACAAATCATTTCCCAGAGTTTCATCTTTGCCTGCTTTTTGTTTTACAATTCCCTTCTACAAAAAGCTTGAGCAGACAGACACACAGCCTGACCAAAGGCTTCTGACTCTGTTATTCTGTCTGATGGAAAGGACAAGGGTTTTAAAGATTTATGTTTAAAATAGATGTATATCCAAGCCTCTGTGGACAGCCTCAGTTTCCTCCCTGTGGAGTGCTTACTAGGATTTGGTTGGAGTTCTATCACACATTTAGGACCCCCTTCCTGGCACACACCTTCCTACTCCACAACAGAGGAGCCAGCCTCCCATCCTTTCATCAAAGCCTGCTCTGGCACAATAATCCCTTCTCCTTGCCTATGTGCCCCTCCTTCTTCTCCCAAACTTCCTTGTTTTTCAAGCCCTCACTCAGACACCTCTGCCAACTGCTTATCCCATTTCCCACTCTTCAGAGCAGGCTTTAACATATTTACTTTGTTCTTTGCCATCTTCACACACCCTTTCATAAGCCAAGCAGATTTCTTAAAATTTTAGTGTGTCACGCTAGTCTGCCTACTCACTACCAGGCACAAACAACTCCCACAACTCCTGAGAAATACAAACTTGGAAAGCTGGATGCACAACTCTGCCACATTTTTGACCGGATCACTTCAGTCCTGCTTGCCATGTAGCTGCCTAAAGGTGTATGCCAAGGGAGGGAGAGCAGAGGGATGGCAACAAGAGACCACGAGTGCGAGAAAAGAACAGCTCTCTCCCTGTGGCAGCAGTATCTATTGGTACCGGCTGAAACTACTCAGTCAAAACCCTTTCAAACCCAGGAAACAGACAAATGCAAGCAACCCAGGGTACACTTACACATTATAGATAAACTCACACATAGCTAAATTCTTCTTTTGCAGTGGTGCTGCAGTTCTCGGGTACTCTTATCTTTTTCAGAGGCCATTCCTGCCTGCCTACCTCAGATATTTTGCTCTCACATCATAGGAGGTGCTTTCTGTCTTGGCCAAACTGCCCAGTATGAACAAAAAAAGTTCCAGTTTTTTTAGAATCCAGTTAGTGGGAAGCAATTTCTTTTACACCTGATTCTTATTAAGTGCCTTTGAGTTCTCCCCAGAAAACCATTGAAACTAAGTAGCTGTGACATCTGATCTTTATAGTGAAGATGTAGGGTTAAATTTGCATGTTTCGCTGGCCTTTCATCTTCTCATGATTACATACCATCTTTAGATAGCAAAATTAAGGCCTTGAGTTCTCATCAGCCCCCTGTACTCCATCAAATTCAGGAACTGCTACACAGACCATTTGGTGGTGTTCCCCTCATTGAACAAACCAAGTATCAGTCCTGGAATTTTCTGTAAGGTCACTGCCAGCTGTAGTAGTGCAGAGTGACTCAGAAGTGAATTATGCATTGCTTGGCTTTACTCAGCACAGTTCTGGGACTGCTAGCGGTGTGCAGCACTTTGGACTGTGTGTGGCACTCCAGCACCTGCAATGTGAAATGTTACAGCAAAAACATGCTGAGGGGAGCTGGCAGGATGAAGGCCAGAAGAAGAGAGAGCAATAAACTTCTCATTAGGTAAATCCTTAATCTGATTCTAGGAAGATACTTAAAAGTATCTAAGACATATTGAGGATATTAAGCAATTCTATAGTATACTTTCTTTACAAATTACGTTCTTCATCAGGGTCAACTGTGAAGTCATAAATGAATTTGTAACTTCCATAATTTCTCCTACCAGAGCACTACAGAGATAAGAATAAAGGAAGAATTTCTGCTTCCATAAAGCACACAGGTATTTATAATGGATGCCCTGCCTATATTATTCCCAGCAATCCCATTTACGGACTGTTGGTTTATTAAGTTCCTCTCAATCAACTAGTGGTACAAGAAAATAGCTTTTCTCCTTTCCCTTCAGTCAGAATATGAATATAGTTTGGAGTGTTTATATGGAGTGCTTCATACGGTTTTCTTGTGCCACATGTGCATTCTTCCTTTAGAACATGTGGCAGAGCATGAGCAGCGCTGGGCAGCAGAGGGGCAAGCTCTAACACTCCACTGACTCCCTCTCTGCAGGTCAGGATACAAATACTGACACCTGCCTTCCTCCCAAGAGCTTTCTAAAGACTAATCTACTAGTATCACTGTAGAGTAACTATCCTGAGAAGGATTCACACAGGCTGGCATCTGGCCCATGCACCATATTTGTTTAATTTCTTGGAGGTCACCTGTATACCTACAGATGGATACACCTATAGACCGCTGCAATAATGCTATCCAGTAGCGCCAGTGCTTTCTCACACAGAAGTTACTGAACACTGTGCCTGAGTCCCAGATGTTAGCTCCTGGTTCCTTTGGATCAAGTTCCTTTGAAATTCTGTCATCACCGTTCACTGCCACCCTCTCTCAACATACTCCAAGAATGAAGTATCAAACCGTACTTTAGAAGTTCTGTCACAAAGAGAAATCTCTTTGGAAGGAGCAGTCAGCAATTCTTTTAACCTTGTTAGAGGGAATCGGGAGACATTAGTTTGATTCTAGTGACAGCTAGATTTTGAGTTGCAATTTTAAATTTTTAAAGTATTCATTAACAATGGGATACTTTCTACTGCACCATGTCCATTATAGTTGTACACACTTTTATACCTATGAAGTAGGAGCTCATCAGAATCCAGCAGAAGTGGGTCAGAAAGTATTCACCTGCGGCAATTAAAATTACACTTTCAGAAAACTTGCACAAATAATGACTCTGAGAATGCTATTTAGTTTACAAATCATGCCCACAAAAGCCAGGGAAAGTGTAAAAATGTCAAATTTAGGCTGAATTCTAGCAAATTGCTATATTCAGCCTCTCTGAGGCAGGAGGACAAAGTCACACGTGACTATGTATTTAAACTGTCATTTTATGTAAATACATCTGGGAAAGTTAAGGTAACAGCTATTCTATTATATATACACAAGCCACTCACACCACCATCAGCAGCTTTTGAATATTAAGTTTTTATCCAGGACTAGTTACAGTAGTCAACAACATTGTTGCAGAAACAACACTGGGCTGACTTCCCTACATTGCTAAATCTAAGATTTAATTTGATGAACAAAGCCAATATCTCCTTTGCTTTCTTTTGTTCCCAGCTCCTCCCAAAGGATCTCATAAGCACATCCAAAGAAGTGTAGGCAACTTTCAGATGTGGGAAGTACTTGAAGATCCTCTTTCTGTAACTACATTAACAATTTTCAAATACTGTTAGGCAGTGCCTGTTGCTGATGTTGCTTTTGGGTAACTATCTGTCAGGTTATTTCTAGTCAGCTCTTATACAGGCAAGAAGCCAAACGAAAAACAAACAACCCACCCACCATACAAACTAATCCAGGAAAGGAAGGAAAAAAAACAATTGTCAGCATTATATAGATAAAGGAGTATTTTCCTCCTGCCAAGTTTCAGTCCTGCTAAACAATGCCACAACCAACAGATTAAAACTAACATAAAACAAAGATACAAGAATGGAAACCTTCAGCCCATCTAAATGTAGATGGTTTTTACTGCATCCTTGTATCACAGAGCTTTCCAGACAAAAATCTCTCAGATCTTCATCTTGATTCTGCTGTATCTGCTGCCACTGTAGCTTCATGAGGTGTAAAGACCATACAGGCCAGGTAAGGCTAATAGTGAAGAACTCTTCTAACAGAGTTACATGCTCACTGTAAAATCACTCAGAACAAGCTAACCTTCAGCATTAATGAAGTTCTGAGAGTCCCCTCCTAACTCCCAAAGACCTCTAGTTAGGTAAATGAAGACTTCTACAAAATTGAAGAATAAGCAGTGACCTATTTTAACTAAATACAATAAGCACTGACCCACGCACCATCACTGAATTAAAAAAAACCCCCGTCCTCTGAAAAATTACTTTATGTATGACAAATGTCTTTAGTGGCCAGAAGGCGTCAGGGCAGCCATTGAAAAAGCTAAGGAGGCTGCTCACAGCTAGTGCAGAACAAGCACCTCATGGGATATTGCTTCACAACAAAGAGAAGTTACTTACTGCACCGCAGTCTGAGATTAAACATATCCTGTTAATTCCTCCAACGAGCAGACCAACTGAGCCTTCATGTCCTTGTCAGCTCCAGAAAAAGTTTACTGGGAGTCTGCAGAGAAGTTTTTTCAGGGAAGCATTTGTGATTACACAGTTGCATAGTATCTGTGCAAAGCAAGGCCCCCTTTGTGTGAATGAAAGGCTACAGCTTCCACACATATTGTTCATGGCCTGACCCTCACTGGTCTACCACTTTCCTTAAGAAACAAGGAAAAACATCACTAAACTTGCATGTTTGAATGACATGACATTGAAGAGGACAAAGAGATACTGAATATTTCTCTTTAGTCAAGGAAATCTATATGCTAGCCCATTTATTCCATGGGTGCACATGTGCAATTTCTCTGGCACCCTGACTAAACATCACCATTCATCTAAGAAGATATTAATATTATTTTAGTCTGTACCAATCAACCGACTAGGAGATGGAGCTGGGAAAGGTTCCAGTGAGAAGCTCAGCACTAGAAGGCACAGAACAACTGTAGACTACGAACTACAGCAAGATTAATAAAACCTGCATTTATCTCTTGTTTTGTTGTAATGTGGCTGCTAGGATTTATTACCCTGGGCATATTTCATGTCATGGGAGAATCTCTGTGCCTGGGAAGAACGTGGCTGTATGGCATGGCACGAAAGTGCAACAGCTGATGAATGATTAGGCAGAACACAGCTCTTTTTTCTTTTCCCCTGCAATCTTTTCTCCACTTTTCCCAGACACTTAGCACCATCACCCATGTCCACACTATCTTATCTAAGCTCATAATCAAATATTGCAATCCCATCAAATGCATGGTCTGTAGAGTTAAGATATCTTTGCATACCTTTTACAAAGCTACTTAAATATAAAACATTCAGGATCTATCTGTGCCTCTGAAAGTTTCTTTCTCTATCCTCAAGGGAGGTAATTTCCCATGGGCCATGGAAATAGACACAGAAGCTTTGTGTGTAACTGTCCATGGCACAGGTGAATGAACTAATCAAAAAATTCTGGGTTTTTTTATGATACATATGTTTGAACATCTAAAAATCTACTAAAGACTTGGGTTTGGCAAAAAAAATAAGTCACACGGTCCACATGGATATTTTTCTGTGAAATGTATTTTTCCATCATCTGAATCAAAAAATCCAGTTGGTTCATATATTTTACTTGCCCTTTCACATGATTTTGCAGTACCCACCTCACCTTTCTGAGGTCCAACTGCTTATATTTTCCAGCAAGTAGCAAACTGATCATAGAGACATTTCCTTTGAAAATTTTAATATCCAAAACAAATTTCTAGTGGGATCTGGTATATCAATTTAAATTAAATCTGTGTTTAAACCTACTTAGTCTTGTATAAAGGCTCGCAGCTACATAATAGCAACTTAAAAGGGTCTTAATTCAGTTAGATGAGAGCACCCACCCTAACCTAAGTGCAACTCTATTCTGGTGCCTTAACAAGCTGTCTCTTGCCAGCAAAGCCGATGCCTAAATTCCAGCTACGAAACAAAAGGAACCTGTTCTACCTCATCTCATGATTAAGGAAACAGAGAATATAATGGACAGCTACACGAGTGGTGTTTTTTGGTAGTGTTAATTTGCTTAGTGACTACAACTATATTGGGTTTGGTTCCATGTCTGAGATACCAGGAAAAACCAAAACCACCCAGGCGTACACATGAACCAGCCTTTACCACAACTTCACTGCATCAGTTAAAACCATGGCTGTATCATAGCACTGCAACTTGCTGATGCAGGTGCGCCACTGACTTTCAGATCCTCTCTTAGAAGCCACTGTTGTACCATTCAGCACGAACTGTTTCTTTAGAGAAAACAGTTCTCTACTGATAGACCTTGACAGACAAGTGAGGTGCCCAAAATCCTACTGCAGGTTTGGAAAAAAAATTAATCCCTAGGAGCAGGAAGGCTCTGAATTGTTTATTACAAATACAGGGGTTTACAATTTTTTTTTCCTTTCTGTTAATAATGCAGACACAGCACATCTCCAAGCCACTGAGACAATATTCACCGTTTCCTGTTTGATCATCAAAACTGACATAAGAAAAAACTCTCAACAGACCTGCACAATTATAGCTAGGGTTTGGAACAAGCTCTTCCAAGCCGTGGTAAAGCTAACAGGGTGCCAGAAAGGAAAGTTACTCTTCTGCCTCCCAAGGCAGAGCATCAGTATAATGTTTGCAAGCTCATTTTTCAGCCTTGAAGAGCAATGCTTTCCATCTCCATAAACTTAATTTATCATCATATCATCATATCTGTCTGAAAGTCCTACTAAATGTCTTTAGAGAAAAGAGTATAAAACAGTATAAAATCCTTTTCCAGCCACGTACTAGAACTTGTTTTCAGGGTTGGTTTTGTTTGTTTTTAAAAAAGTGCAGTCAACCAGTTCAGCTATTTGAGCACAATACAGCAACTCCCCCCAACAAGCAGAATTAATATCATCCACTCACATCTCAGAGTATTGGTAAATATCATCATCTTGGTTCTGTTATCCACCCTTTGGTCTTCAGAATTCACATTAAACAGCAGTGTGAGCCTTCCAGACTCATAGGAATGAGGAGGCAGTGAAAAATTAACTACTGGATTTGACCCCTTTCTATCATTCAGAATCACTATAATGTTCTGGTTTTACCACACAACAGAAAAAATGTGATGCCAAGCAAAACTAAACATTATTTTAGTAGAATTCTTGTACAGGAAGCTTTTTACTTTTTACAAGAACCATCCCAATCCAAATTTTATCGAAAACAACAGAAATGCTCCCATTGACTTCCCTCCACTTTGGACTTCTCCCTAACTCCTCAGTTTTCTCCTGAACTGTGAAAAGACGGACTTAGGATAAAGCTCTCTGCAGCTCTATTTATTCAGCTTGTGTCATGACAGCTTGAGAAAAAGTTCCCAGTTACTCCTCCAATGAGGAAACAAGCTGAGAATAAACAGCTCACCAGAACACTAAAGTGAAAAGAAAGATGAGATTAAATGCCAGTATTTTACACCTCTATTTTGTCTTCCTAAAACCACAAAGACACTGAGGTTTTTCTAGCTCAATAGAAGTGCTTCCCATAAAAATCAATAAAAGCATCATTGCCAGCCTTCAGGAGAATGGAGCTGTGCCTATGCAGAGTTCTTTAGAAAATCCCGTCTTAAACTCCAAAAGAAGCGTTGACAGCTTGGGTCACTGGAAGCTTGAAGGCCATTTGTGAAAAAAAGCCAGCCTCAGTATCTAAATACACTGCAGCAGCAGTTGGTCTTGTCGAAAGAGGAAATGTAATTCCCAGTTACTCCACTCTTTCCTCCGCGCCTTTCTGAAAACAGCCAGTGGAGCGCGCATCCCACATTCAAATGCGGTTAGACAAGATCCAGGAAACCTCAGAACTCAAGGTGGCCTCATTTCTCCAGCCAAAATGCTTGCAATTCTTCTGCCTAACATGCAGTTTCAAACCCAGGTGAAAGTCAAAGATATTGTTACTCTTGGTGTTGTTTCATTTTCTAATTTATCGAGTGCTAGTACTTCCCCCTCCTCCATGCACAAAAAGGAGTTTATGACCAGTCAAGCACCAGAGACAAATTTGACCTGTATGCTGTAATAAATCAGGTGCCAGGAGCAGATGGAGAAGGGTTAGGAAGCATACTAAAGTCATTCTTGAGTTACACCGCTGGTATATGGTCTACTCAAAAGGTTTTTGACCTCATAGCACAGGCATTTGTTTTCAAAGCCTGCAACAACGGCACCAACAAAAGGGGGGCAGAGAAGAAGAGAACATGAGCTCTTGTAGGTCCCATTTAACAAGAACTAACAGACTCTACAGATTTCCATGGTGAGGATCAGTGAATCTGCATCAGTTTTTGACAATGTCTAAACATAACTATAAATCTGATTCCTATTTTCTATATATTGTTCCTGTTGCATTATGGAAGAATGCTGCTAGGACTAAACTCAACCTCTTGTTACAAATTCTACTGGAATTATATCAAAAGTTATAACTGAGCTTTACAGATGATGGGATTGGTGTGAGTGCTTGAACTTAATCTTTCCATTGTGGGCTAAGTTTATACAACATATTTGGTCTCCAGACCACATTCCTCTTTCTGCATTCATTTCTATCTCTCATATTATCTTTGTATTTGACTTTTAATACTGGTGTAGCTTTGGAATACAACGTTTCTGTGGCTTTTTCTCAGTCCACTACTTGAATATGTATTTTTTGTGGTCTCCAGACCAATACGAGGCCGAACAGGCAAGACTCCATACCTCCATGAACAAGACAAACCAAATACTGAACCCAGAAGCTCACGGAGGGATTGCACTGAAGTCAGCAGAAGCCACATTGTGGCCATTTACCTATGACTTCAAAAGTGTTTCTCAGTCACTATTGGGGTCAAAATGACATAACTGGCTTGCATTTCCTATAGATCAGCTTCTAGCAACAAAGTGCAAAGCACATGACAGTGACATCTACTTGAACAGTGTCTGTTCAGACATCATTAACCCATCCCTTCACTGTCATTGCACTCTGTTACTGCTCTGCCATTCTTAATATAGGCTCTGACCATTCAGGTTTGCTTTCACAGTATCTTATATTTTCTACTAACCTAAGACATTTAAACAAAGAGGTTTCCTTGACTTTTGACCTGAATACTACTTCCATTTCATTTCATTTCAGTTTCTGAAGAGAGTACATTAGAACTTTTTTTTTTTAAGTAAAAGAATGAAGGAAAAGAAAATAATTCTCTTTGACATGTGTTCTTCTGACTTCCAGCTAATTAGAAAAGTTGTGTTGCTAAGTGTTTTTTGTTTTCTCTTAAATTTTTCCATCATTTCCCATAAAAACCTGGCTAAAGTATCACTTAAAGCATCACAGAATCTGCCTGTTGCTAAGAAGATGGTGTTCGCTCCTTGCAGGGAAAAGATTGCTCTGCTTTTGTGTATAGGCATGACAATTTAAAATGACAAAATTTATTGAGATAATATTTAAAAGGAAATAGCATATTTATAGTAGGAAAATGTATTTTATTGCCTCCACTCTCTTGATCAGGGCCTGTTTTCTGAAATGAGAAAGAGGGTAAATCTGTGTTTCCAATAGTAGAGTTGATCTTACCTAACTGGTTCAATAGCCAGCAAGACGGGCCCTTACTGATATTAAGAGCACTGTGCTACCACATGTCAATAGTGGAAGGGAATTGAAAATAAATGAAAATTAGATTCCTAAATAGATTTATCTAAAATGGGCAATTTAACAACAGGTTTGATTAAACAAAAAGAAAAAACTAAATAATGAATTCTCCTTTTGCTCCATCAAAAAATAAATATTTTATGGATGAATTGGCACATTTTTCATCATTGTCAATCTGCAATTTCCTGTATCTGCTGTGTTTACCACAAAGAAGGCTGGTAATTCCAAAGTTGCCAACATCTTACTTTTGTGCTTAAAGAGGTGAGCTGAAAACTCAGGAGACTAAACATTAAGGCTTGCTTAAAAGCTTAAACATTAGCATCAACAACAATAGTGCAGACTCAGGTTTTCTTGAAGTATTGCTTTGGACAGGAGTTTCTTTACTCCCTCAGCTTTTCTGCCGGGGCTTGCCAAAAAGATTGCAAGTATCAGCTGTAAAGTCAATAGCAATGATACAGAAAAACCACCCTCAAGACCTGACCTGCTGGCACCAAAACAGAAATGCCACTGTACAATAAGGTGTGCATGTGTGTGTGACACATCTGATTCAAAGAAGTCACTCAATAGTGAGAGCAGTGTGCTCAATTTACTATGTCCTTGATACCAGACAATTTTTTCAGCACCTGGAGCACCTTTACATCAAAATAAGTGATGTTCCTGCTAATGGTGCATGGGTAATATCTGCGATGAATCTAAAATAGGTTGTTCTCAAAATAGCTCTTTAAAGTAACGATTCTGTTCCACATTAAAGATACATATATCTCTGCTGACTGACAGACTCCAAGTCTAGTGGTTGTTCCTCTTATCTCTGTTTCTCATTGACTTACATCCTAGCTAAATCACTTATACGATTTTCTCACAAATGTAAAACACAGCGAGGGCTTAAAATCCAAAACTTACTTGTATTGTCTGTCCTTTATTGTTGAGTTTATGAGAGATAAAATAAAAGGCAGCAAATTCAGTGGAGACATGAAGGAGAGAGACATCGGTTGCATAGATTACATCACTGGCTGATTACATCTTTCCAAAACCAGAGTATATTCTATTGAGTTTGATGTGCCAGGACCAAAAATTGGGAAACATATCAAGACAAATATTTTTAAAAGCAAGTACACATTGTTGCTCTGAGATAGGATTGTTTAAAATATAAACAGTTATGCAAATAGGAAACATATTGCTTGAAATACATGAAATGCAATGCTCAGTAACCAGCAAAAGTAAAACTGGGCAGCAGATCCTTACTTGGATCTTCTTAGCCTAGCTACTTTGGCATCACGCAGCTATGCCCTTTTCACATGAACTAAAGGTTTGGCTCAGATGCAAGCACAGATAAGGTGTGTCTATTCTTAGGCAGTACTGGAAATCTATGATGCCCAGTAAAACTGCTGATCTACATTTGCAGTTTCTTTCTTGCCTTTTTTTTTTTTTCTCCTTTAATTACACTTTTCTCTCTTCCCAGCTAAACTCCAACTGAAACACAGACTGTGAAGCACAGTGCATCCATACAGCCAGCCAGAAGAACAGGACTTGCTGTATATCGATAAATTAACCCTGATTTAAGGCAGATGACATTAATGAGAAAGTTGTTCCAAGAGACCAGTAAAGTTTTGCAAAGCTGCAAGACAGTTAAAGCTACACAGCTCTTCTCTCTACCTTTCCTTGGGATTTGGCACTCACTAGTTTATCATGTCAGTGAAAATCTCCCCCAGTAAACACAGTTCTTGTAGGCTCCACACATTAAGGAAGGTGTCAAGCATTGTGGAATGAATGGGAAGAAACTGGGAGAAATTATTGGTCTTTCTTCAACTGCAGCTTCCTTGAAGCTGTGGCTGATGGACTGCCTCAAGTACAAATGTGAGTGTTCAAACCTGATTGACTGGATCAGCATTGGGAGCCCGAGACAATAGCTGCTAATAAGCCGTTGTGCTGGTCTTGCTGTTGCCCACTGCTGTAGCTGCTCCCACTTGCAGAGCTGAAAGGGGATTCACACGAGTGGGGCCAACTCAGGTTAACTCTGCAGTGAAGATTTATATCCACATATACCAAAATCATCTCAAGGAATGAACACAGCTTCTCTGACTGTGTTAACACCATGGTGTATGTGCACTAAAGGAAGGTGAAAAATTTATGTCGCTAAGCTCTTTTAATTATGTTGGTGCTATAAAGGAGAAGGCATAAAGAAATCTAAAGATGAAGTGGTATACGAGTAACAAATGAACACACACAGCAATGAAAGTAAATAACAACAGTCGGTTCAAAGGGACTTGGATCCATGTTTGTGGAAGAAACCAGAAGCCACAGCCACTAACTGAACTTGTTAGTTCACAGTGGTGATGGATGGGTTGATTAGATTTTTTTTCAGGGTTAATAAGGGCAGGTCTCAATGGGTCAATAAACTTCTCTCATCTTGTATACATTCTCCTGGTATGTAAGCTAACAACATTGGACAGTCAAAGCAACAAAGAAAAAAAGCCCAAAAATATATGAGTCTCTCTGGTTCCTCAATAGCTGCTTTCACTTGTCATGAGGTTGATAGGATGAGCTGTGGATTCTGCAGCAAAGCCTGAATGTAAAACACTGAAGGGTAAAGCATTTTAGTTTTGACCTAAGCACATTTGGGTGGTATAATGATGAAAGACAAGAAGCCAAAGTTAAAATGAAAAGTAAGGAGACAACTGAGAAATATAAAAGCCTAAGGTCTTCACCTTTCTCTCTTTTTCTCTGAGTAATGAAAAAACAAGACACAAAGAACACGACACCATTCAAAAGAAACATGTCCCACAGTGCGTCAGGGGAATCAATTTATTTTACTGCAGTCTTGCCTGACTGTAAATGGACAGAGCATGAAATCAAAGCAGAACTGCAGCAGAAGATTCTCAAGAGAGAGCAAGAAGGCAGAATATGCAGAAATAATTTGTCCAAGAGTGATCAAACACCCCAAAATTCAGACCTTGAGAAAGATGTAGATCGCTGCATCCTCCTGGGAAGCAGGTAAGCAATAACTGTGAAAATGAGGAGACTAAGGCAAGCAGCCTTCAGGTAGGCAACTGGCAGAAGGTATGCATCCTCTGGCACAGAGAGTGAAAGGAAAACAGGTAGGAAAGGAGAAGGGCTGAGATTTCTCTATTGCACAGAGGGAGTAGCAGGTGGTAGAAACTATGATGATTAAAAACTAGACTCCAGGCTGATTTTTCAGGGAGAAACTATGATGATTAAAAACTAGACTCCAGGCTGATTTTTCAGGGAGAGAGGCACTATATACAGGTCTTCAGTGGCACAATTTGCCCCTAAATTGAAGATCGAAGTCCAGTCAGTGTAAACAAAACTTTTGTAATTGATACCAACTGCAAGTCTGTGTAACACAAATGGACTAAACAGATTACATGGCTCACAGCAAATGTGAAACTGGAACGATTTTTAGAGGTCCATCCCCAACTCCAGTCTACCCAGAGCCAGCATTTATCTAACCTGTTCTTAAAAGGCTCCAGAGAAGAGGTTTCTTAAATCTTTCTCTGTTAGCTGAGCTACCCCTCACATTAGGAGGTTTTTCAGAATATATAAATCTTTCCATTAAAATCAAAATGCAATAAAACTTTACATTCAAAGCCGCCTAAAATTTTACGACTATAATCCAGTCGCCCAATCAGCTGTATTTAAAACACTTAGCATTGTAACAAGAAGCTGTTACTTTTAACAAAGCATTTTTTTAAAGACAAACTAGATTCAGTAACCACACTTCCACAGTTGATTCCAATTTTCTATAACAAGGAAAGTGTTCCTGGAAATATGATTCTTATTGTTACTTAATGTTGATGAGTTACTCAACCAAAACTAATTAGCTCTAGAATGGAAAAGTTCTATATGTGAGTTAGGCACGGTCTCTGGAAAAAGCACGGTTGTAGACCAGCCCTCCTTTATGGGATAAATGCAGGAAAGGCAAACTGTCTATTTTTGGAGTCTACAAAATCCATCCGAGTACTACTGCGCCTTTACTTTTGCACTCTCTATTAATACAAGGAGATCATTGCAATTGCAATTATTTTTTAAATGGCAGGCAGCAAGAACAAAATTCACAATTTCAGAACAGCCTTTGAAAAGTTTATGAAATGTAGGTCACTCCAACTTGTCTTTACTTGGCTTAAGCACCAAAGGGCTGATCTGTTCAAGTGATTTACGTCAGCAGGTAGCAACAGCCAATTCAGACTGTCTTCTGCTTTGGCCTTGATCACACCATGGACTCAGTCCTATTTGAATAAAACTACAAGATACTCTGCAGTTTGTCAAATTATGGTGGAATGAAGAGGCATGAAACTAGGCAACAGGTACTAGCTATTTACTGTACTAAAGATGCATTGTCAGCCCTCAAGAACTAAGCACATGCAAATCAATGTTCCAGATTTCACAAACGAAAAACCTCACTAATTCCCCAAATAATTGCTATGTTGATTCAGTTTAGTACATAAAGGAATAGGTGATGACTATGAAGCAATATTAGACAAAAAATTATCTGTTCTTCTAAGCATCACATACTACTGCTTACTTTTTCATATATAGAATTCCTTTTTATCAAGTTGATAAAATGAAGTAAAGAGTTGTTAACCTAACTGATTAGGGGGCAGAGACACCTCAGAAGCTGATAAATCAATCTTAAAATAAATGTTTAAACAAGCAAGTTTAAATGCTCTCAGGAGCACTCCCATTTCACTTCACTAACCACAGAGGGTGCCTAACCTGAGTAATTTTGATTAGACTGCTAAGTGCAGAGCAGATGAAGCCCCATCCTAATTGACTGAAGAAGAAAAAAAAAATTAAAATTAAAAAATAATTTTAAAACCCCACAACCCAAAACCCCACACTGGCCTAGTGGCAAAATTTCTTGGAAAGCCCAGAAGCTGTAGCTCAATCATCAAGAAGATGATCAGGTTGTTTCCTGTGTAGTCGCAGCAATGCAGAGATGCTTTTACTCAGAACAGTTTCTCTTAGATTGGATGTAAAAATCTTCATGGGAACTGCAAGGAGACATTTTATAGATGGTAAAACTTGCTACAGGCGAAGTCACCAATTTGCAGCCTAACCCCATCCAGGGATATCTAAACCCTAAAGGGAGATGTGATTCAACAAGTTCTGAGTCACCAAACTATTGTTATAGCTTTTCTTTCTGGCCGAAAATTTTCCATTTGTGGGTTTTCCATTTTTCATCAGGTTTGAAAGGTATTGTCTCCACGGCAACTTGCTGCATGGCGAAATGCTCTTTTACCAGCTCTCACACCAGAAGGAAGGAAAGACAAGAAGAAAGAAGAACAAATTCCCAAAAGACCTGGACAAGTTTGTCTAAATTTAAACACGGTTGAATTGTATTACATCACCGAATCGCTCAGAATTGTTAATCAAAGCATAGTTTCCCCAAAACAACCATGAGGGATTCCTGAAGCCACAGTTTTGTCTCTTTAAACACCGATTCCAACACGACGCACCAAATCTATCTGAAGTAGGGGTGAACACAAATGTAAAGTCCGAGATTAGCATTTCATCCAGCAATAACACATAATGGAGGAATGTTAGATCCGAAACATGTAAACAAGGGTGACATCCAAGTGGAGAAAATTGGTGATGATCAAAGGTTGCAGAAACAAATCTTTTTGTATCAGACTAATCAGATACAGGCAGAGAAAGAGCTCTGCATATCCTACTGGCGTTAAACTTGGAGGAGTTTGGAGGCTTTTCGAAAATGCTGAGTGTCCAAACCTGAGCACAAAACTAATTGCAGAAATTTAATTCAAGAAGTTCAAACAAAGCACAGACACTCATTTTTAATTTGTGCAAATGCAGAAAAACACTGTGAAATTAATCTGTTCTGCGCAGGGTGGTACCCAAGTCCCCAGAGATTTAAGCACTTTATGAACAGTCTTTCTGTAAATTGTGGAAATTAAGCTCACAGTTGGTTGACAGGTGTCCTGACTCAAAAAGGATTTTCAGATGTAAGTTTGGAAAAAAAAAATAAAATAAAGGAAGGAAGGGGGAAATAAGGGATGGAGGTTTGTTTTTCTTACTAACACCCAGCAACAATTATCTTCTAGCAGTGTTGAAAAATTATTCAGATTGAGAATAAAGAATCATACTTGCTTTTACAGGAATTTATGGATAAATAAAAGTAAATCCCAGAAATATCTGATGTTTCATTTTCTGTCCTCAACAGCTACATGCAGTTTAAAGTACTAAGCCATACGCAAAATAATTAAATTAAATGGAAGCGAAGGAAATGTCCTACAAGTGCATATAAGGAACACTGGACAGATCCTTAGCTGGTGTAAAACAATGAAGTAATGTTGGCTTTAGGAAAAGGAGACTGATTTGCAGTACATGTTGGTCTGAGTAAGGAAAGACCCCAACTAAAATAATAATGGACATATACCTCTAAGAAATTTATTTTAGACTAATTCCTGTAGTAAGTATTTATAAAGGATGGAACTTTCAGTCTATGCTAATGCAAATCTAATGGTCAGCAACAGATCTGGTAAACACAAAACTCACGGATCAAATTCCTCCCTCGGTCACACTCCATTAGCTGAAATGACGAATGTTCTGGATTTGAAACCCTCATGCTGTCTGGCACACATAATCCTCCCTCTCATCCCTCTGACAAGTGCCAAGTATTTCAGTGGAAAAAAAAAAAAAGTACAAAAATGTAAAATTTCTACTAATTGCAACATAAGAGAATCAGATGGAGATGACCTCTCCTCAGGTCACACTGGCCATTCCCATAGAAATTTTGAAAGTTTAAATAAAAAGCGGAAAAAAAAAATTAAAATCTAAATGCACTTTGCCAGATAAAACAAACAAAGCAAGTGAAACAGGCACAGTCACTTCTGAATTCTCTCACAGCTCCATTAGCCACAGCAAAGTTTGGAGAACAATCAGATATAACAAGAAATAAGGATAACCAAGTCCTGTTGGTTAACTAATTAATCAGAATAAGCAGTCCAAGTTTCATCAAACTTGAAATGGTGAAGAGGTGGCAATGAGAGTAAGAAGCTACTACAGGGGTCTCCTGCCTGTGAGCTGCTCAGTGCAAAAGCAGTACATAGGACAGATGTTTAAATCCATAGTTGGTGTTCATGTTTACCGTTATGCTGTACAACTTAAATAAATAGATACTGCCATTGCACAAAGGACATTCATATATGTGACAGTGAAATAGTCACAAAGCACTAGGTTCCCGAGCAAGTCACACAGTAAGACCAGTCTCATGAGCTTCATTTCCTGAGACGTACCATCGCCAACCCAGGTGCACTAGATAAAGATTAAAAAATAAAACCTTACACATGTAAAACATGAGCTGCAATAGCCAGTTTGGAGAAAGACGGCACAACTCGTGGCATAAGTTTTCATTCCAGCTCGTGCATTATCGACAGGGAGAGAAGCAGGTAGAGGAAGCCCAAGTCTGAAAGCAACCTCGACTGTGGACTCACACAGAAACCTGACAAGTGCACAGGGAAGCCATAAAAGCACTGCAATCAGCTCTGACAATAATAACCAATGTTTTCTAGGATCTCTGTATTCCAAACAGAGGAGATGGCCTGAAGCAACTCAAATCTGAAAGGAGGTAACTGATCAGCAGAATTGTAGGAGAACAGAACTGTGAAATCCCATGGTCTGGCACACACAAAAAAAGGCAAAGGTCCCATCCACTCAAAACATCTCTTCCTCACAGTGTGTATATTTACACAATTTTAGTCATGAGTCATGCCAAGACATAAACACACAAGTGCAAGAGAAATCCATTGTTTAAACAGCATTTAAAAGTGGCTGAGAATATGATTAGAAATGTTGGAATGTCCATGCTTTCTCCTGGTGTGGTTGTGCCATCAGACACAAACCAGGAGTAATACCTCTGCAATTCCTCTCATTCACTCTAACCAGCTAATTCCCTTGAGCAAAAGGAAATTTGTTTTCTGCATGACACAATGGTGTAATTCAGAGCTGGCACAACATCCTCACAATAGTTTTCGCTCATAAGCTTAAAACACCAAACATGGTCCAAATAACACAACAGTGTTTCAGATGGTATGAGTTCTGAAATGAGGAACATTTCATTTTGCAGTCAAACAGTTTCAGGAATGAGATGCTGGAGAACTTGTATTCCCTGAGATCCTTTTGATGCAGAGTTGCTTGTTTGCCTTTTTATTAAACCCATTCGTTTATATCTCTATATATAGATATGGAATAGATATGTATGACAAAGCAGCTAAAAGCACGTCACATGAAGCAGGATACAGATCATTTCTAAAACATCTTTTTAAATGCAAATCATTAAAACAATCAAAATGTTGATATAAAGGTTTAATTTAAAAAGATTTACCTGTGTACTAGGAGGGATATATTTAAGTTTAGGCTCCACCTGGAGATGTAAATTAGGTTTTGTGTGCTTATGGCTATAGGGCCACTGGGAGAGAAGACATTCTACAGGAGGTGAGAGCTGCAGCCTGCCAGGGCCCACAGGAAGCCTTGCCTCTCACCAACTTGCTCTGCTCAGTGCCTGAAGCTGGCTGCTATGAGTAACCTCCCTCTGCAAAGTTTAAATGACTTGTATCCTCTTCAGATGAGCTGTGCATCCAAGCTGATGTCAATATAAGACTAGAGAAAGCTGGTTTATATCCTCCACATCCTGATCTTGTGGTAATGTAACCAAAGCTCTGGACACACACAAGGATGCAGGTTCAAAGCGCAGAGTTGAAAGTTAGAAAAACGTCCTTTTTTTTTTTAACCTCCTTTCTTTGTAAAAAAAAAAAACCAAACAAACAAAAAAAAACAACACAAAAAACCCAAAGCACACCACACACAAACACACAACCACACTGAAAGTGACTTGAGAGGGCAATTAGGGGCAAAACAGATTTCATTTTGCTCATGTTTCCAAGATTGGAGCCAAACTTTGCAATTCAGCAGGGCAGTTTTCTTTAAATGACCACTAAATGAGAATCAACATTTTCTAGAGAGGTCCTGTGAAAGCCAGGAACCCTGCCAGGCAAATAGCACTCACTGCTGAGGGCAGATTACACTTCCTCTCCCTGGAGCCCATCAGGATTAGCACCGACAAGTAAACATGAGAGAACCCAAGAGGGGCTTTGACAGTACCACTCCACTGCAATGAACTCATGCCCTCAAAACACAGCAGTTTAGATGAATCAGCAAATACCAGCAAGATGGAGTAAAGAAGAAAATATTTCACCAAAACTTCTGACTAATATATATACACACACACACACACACACACTTTAAACAAAGCCACGTGACACTGCATGACCAAGTTGTTTATGTGATTATCTAACAATTCTGTGCATCAAAAAGGTTCATAGACTTCTTCAATAAAAATACTCCACTGGAAATAAAACTAATACATCTTTACTTAAAGACAGTTTATTAAAGGAAAAAAATCCCTACAGTCTTAGCATTACGTCAAACAGGGGTTTTTTTGCCCCCTTCTCTTCCCCCTAAAAAATGACAAATGTAGAATTCATTGGTTTGTCAAGGTCACCACAGACCACAAAGTTTCACTGAAGCAGGGGCCATGTTTAGCACATGAGGATACCAAGTCCTGTTTCAGTAGTCTATTGCCCCTGTCATCATGACCTTTCCAAATCACAGATATGTATCTGCCTAGAAAATCCTCTGTGCCTGATGCTCTCATAATGACCCTGGGTAGTCACACCATGTGTTAAATACAGGTTTAGAAGTGTTACCACATTGAGACACCTCAGTGACTCAAGGCAAAGGACAAAGTGATTGCTAAGTTTTTGAAAGTTGTGCCACACAACTGCAGCCAATATTAGCCCTCTTCAGGACACAGGCGGTAGAAGCTCTGTCATTAGTGCGCAACTGTTGCCACTAGCCCAGGAGTGCTTTGCTAGGACAGAAAACAAGGACAGCTACCCCAGCACAGCATTCTGGGCCTGACCGCAGGCTTCTAAATGAGCCAGAAAAATTATAATTTTTCTTTTGAATTTCTGAACATACATTGACTAACTTCTCATACATGCGAGGATACCTAGCTACGTAACCTCAGTTGTCAGAATCTTTTATCTTTGTGTTAATTTTATTACTCCTTCAATTCTCCTTCTGCTTGCGGGATGAAAGCAAATCTATGGAGGGGAGGGGTCACTGCCAAAGGTCATCTATATTTAATGTAGTTTCATGTGCTAGGTCACATAGCATTCCCAGGCTGAAAAGAAGGCTCTGTTGCTGGGACTTTAAAAAACAAGTTGAAGGTAGCATACAGTCACACTACAAGCAGTTGTCAATCAGTTTTTACTGTGCCTTACAATTTTTTCAGAATAGCTAGAAAAGTTGGAAGGTTTCCCTCTAAGTGCGCTATTCTGTTACGGGAGGAAAAAAAGTCTTTGGAGGGTTCGCATTCATTTCTTTAGAAACAAGCCCACAGGATTCACTTATTCCCAGTAGTTTGAGCTGTGTTAATTCACTCAGCTTACTTACATTGCAAAGGATTTGTTATTACACATCCCACAGCAAAAAGAAACAAAAAAACAACCCAGTCTATTTCAGCTGTTTAAGTTTTTACTACATATTGCTGCCCTTACTGAGGTTCCAAGTTAGGGAAGCATACTTGCTCAAGAAAACATGGCAGCATATGTTTAATTTTAAATTTGTGTTTTCCAAGTCCCCCTGCACTCATACACATGACTGACAAGAGATTTCAGTATGGACTGGTGTGCCATAGGATACTTGAACAATTCCATAAGGTCGTTTTAGATGTTCCTCTGATGAGAAAAAGATTTTCTTTCAAAATGTCAGTCTCTGTCTGTCCATGCATGCAAGTATGCCACAGATGAAGTGACAAAAGTTTGCAGCATCTGACATACAAATTAGAGAGAAAAGAAGGTAGACACATGTATAGCGTCAAGCCTGCTTTTATTCAGGCGCACTTAATTTTTCTGGAATGCACCAGCAGTCATTGCCATGAAGTTTTCCATGCATGAATAACTACAGCAGAATAACACTCTTAATGTCTACAGCTGCCTACAGGCTCCAGGAAAATTTGGTCATATACAATATGTATTTTAGACTCCCCATGGAAGCAAAAAGTTTCATTTGTAGACATCAGAGCTGTAAGTAATCAAAATGGAGTTACAGTGTAAGATTCAGTTCTAGACATAACTCACGTACCAGGAAACACCAGAACTTAAATGGACAAATCAGCTTACTCCAGATATACATTAGTCTGAGGGCAGACCAAAATATCTACCATTTTAAGTGGCCCTGCTTATATGACATACTTTTGGCATCCAGGGAATAAGAGACCCTAACAAACTAAAATACGTGTATACACACACGTGCATACACACACGTGCATATAGAATTAGAGAACAACCTAAGATTTATCAGCATAGGCTTAACCAGAAGTAGACCTTCTCACAGACCAGTTTGAGAAAGCTACAGTATTGATTCAGAAAGGGTAAGTGGAAACTGCAACATGCCTGCATTACAGTAAAGCCTTTAAGCATTTTGGGATATTCTATTAAACTAAATTCAAAGTGGAGGCCCCTCCCAGAAAAAAAACTCAAACCCCAAAATAACCCCCACATATTGGCTGCAACGGCCACAATAAACGGTAACAGGTAGAGGAACTAGAGCAGCATCTATGATCCACTTTGTTTTAGCATATTTCTTACTAGCAAGGAAGAAAGAACAAAACGCTTCTCAGTAAGATCAACAGATTAATATTATTAAATTCAGAACACTAGTAAGTAGAGAGATAAAAAGAAAAATTCAGAACAAGGACAATTAATGAATCCCTCTCTTCTCGTGATGCTAAATCTTTGAAAATTAAAGGCGCTTAGCAGCATGTAGAACCAAGTCTTGCAGATGCAAACACCCTCTCCCTCTCCAATTCCTACAATGTCACAGGCCCTTGCCTGTACTAAATCCATGTTACAGTGCTTTGTACTGCCCTCCCGCTTTCCCCAGTGCTTAATCTGGAGCAGACTGGGCAATTCAGAGCTGTAAATCATACTTCACAGTGCATGGCTCACCATGAATAGGGTTATTTTGGCTCTCCTATTCCCATTTCACACCCCACATGCAGAAAGCCAGAAGTAGCTATAAAGGAGACTGACAAGGTTACAGTACACAGGCTTCTGTGAGGTCTGGAAGCACCGTACAAATACTAGTTTCACACACAGAAGAAAGAAAATGAGGTGGACAATTCTCATGTTATAAGCAATGTGTCAACTGCCTCAGCAATTTCACATAGTATGTATGCCCATTAGCCCTATCCTCTCTGCCTTCACCCTCTTCTGTCTCCAGTGCAAACAGCCAACACACCATTCTGTAATTTTTGGTCTCTCTACAGCAAGAGATGTATCTTTTGCCCCTCATTCTCTCTACACATCGATGTGTCAGATAGACGTCTTGCTTGTCCTCCAGAGTAGGAATTTAACTCCCAAGGCTGCACACAGGGCTTGTGCCACACCTTGAAACAAAATTTTTCTAATACTAGCTAGTTCACCGTTTTAGAGGTCAGGAGGTGCAGATCGAACTAGCTGCACTGAAGTTACAGAAACACTGTCATGGCTGAGGATACGCCTGTGGTGCTGTAGTATTCAAGTGTCCCCTCTCATTTCTTACTCATAAGTAATATCTCCTGGGCAGCGACAAACGGGCTTTGACACACTGAAGAGGAAAGGCTAATAAGGTCACCAAGATGCCCTGTGGCTAATATTTACAAAGAGACATTTTTACTGCTGCATGGATATAGGACAGGAAAAAGGCTCGGCTTGTTGGCATATACATACACGCACGCACAGGCGCGCACTGTGCAAAATTGTTTGAAGAGCTTGTGGTCTTGTTGTTAAATGAGTTGTGAATGTTTCCAAAAATGCCTAAATACTAGACAATGGTAGCACATTGCTAAAGAATGTTTAAGGGATTTAGGCTGATCTGATAATTGCCTGGTAAGACAAAAGCAGAAACAGCTTGCAGAAATACAGGACTTGGGTTTGAATGAAGTTTAAAAAAAATTGATCTTTAATTTTTAAGATAACATACACTGTAAAGAATCAAAAAATGCTGACTACAAGTCAAAAAATAGAATAGATCATCTTTCAGAAGAACAAGTCCGCATTTACACACGCTTTCGGAGGACAGACACCCAGAACTCTGTGTTCAAAAGAATAAGTCTCCCCACTTGCTCCAAGCTGTTATAAGACACCCAACCAAGAGTGATTTTCATTTCATACAGTCCAAATTCAGGAGCATGATGTGAACACAGATGACTTGAACTTTCATTTTTTCACCCCAAACCTTTTGGATGAAGCAGCCAGGACACGTATAACATAGACGAAACACTGATTTGTGCAAGAACTGCAACTCTGATCTTGTTTCTGTAGTCAAAACTATTTAAATTGGAGTTGGATGAATCCAGCAAAAATACATCTGTGAGCATTTTCTGGCCTGTTAAAATGCTTATGTTCATACACTTCCACATCAGTATTCTGCACATATCCCACCCCCACACTCAGACAAAAGGAGTGGTCTCTGCCTCAGATGGTCCCTGAGCAACAAATCCTTGGAGGCTGGGCAAGTAAAACTGAGAAAGTATCACCTTATTCCTCTTGTCTTTTTTTGACACAGCTAGCAGAGACAGGCCACTATCATCTGAGCCAACACAGTTATTTCCACAAGTATCCATGCTGGTAAATAGGAAGCAAATTTTAGTTTTACAAGAAGAGGGTTATGCATAGCAGCAACCTCCCTGCTTGTACATGCACCAGAAACACTTAAACACATCCCATCAGGAAACAGGAACAACATCTGATCGCTCAGCTCGGGCTGAATATATACAAAGCCTTTTTCTAAATATTCAAAGAATTAAAAGTCTACAACCCCCTAAAATAGTCAGCACATAACAATGAACACTACATGATCAAGAAAAATCAGATTATTTATAATATAATTCTACTATTAGAAAAATAAAAGTTTATTTGCTCTTTGTTTTCCTATGCATATTAAGGAAAAATTAGAGCTTACCTTCCACCTGGAAAAAATTACTGTGCTCAGATAGCCCTCTGAGCAGCGACTGGATCTGTAATGCAGACACATGTAATGTACCTAAGCTCTTCTGTAACAAGTAAAGACCATGAATTAAAAGACCCTGGATAAGATGACAAACAAGTGAAAGTTTCAGAAGACAATACACGTGTGCTATCACAAAGCAGCATCTGTTGTATCACATGCACAATATCACAAAACAATAAGCACTGATATTTTATATTATGCACAGCAGTTTTCCTAAATCAGAATTATATTTTTTTTCTTTAACACTTATTTTATTATGCAGGAGAAAAATTAATAAATCAGATTGCAATCTCATGTGTTCAGTACAACTCAAGGAAGTTTGTGCAACACTTTATCAAATAATTATTGGAGATACAGAGAAGTCATTACTCTGTAGTTACCATTCACTAGGACTGAAACAAAATTTCAATCAGAAATGGACAAAGAATAAATACATAAGAGATGGAAAAGGAAAGTATTCCAAATTCACTGAATACACAACCTGTTTTTCCACTAGATGCATTTTAATTACATTTTGCAGATGTTTTTTGAATCTTTTGCCATAGCATGTGAAATTAATTTTTGAGGGGAGGGAATGCAAGAGGAGATTTTCTGCATTTACATGCTAGAGAGTATTTGCTGGTCTAGGCATGCTGAAATATGTTCTGCTATTCAAGGGACGCATTTCCAGGGACACTACACACCAGTTCCCAGGTCTGGAAAACTCGGAAGCAACAGCATTCTTCTGGAGCGTGTATGTGCATACACAAACTAGTCCTCTGTCTTAAATAAATTCAGAGTTTGACGTAGGGTGGATTCCCATTCTTCTTCCATCAAACTGGAAGTAAAAGCTAAAAATGGCCACTTTTCACTGGCATTTTAAGTTTTACAACATTTCTCCAACATTTAGAAAAGCCATATTCCAGAAACAAATGGATTACAAGAAGAAGAAAGAAAGAAACTTCTTTTTCCATTACCTAATTTAAGCAATGCTTTGATTTATTGTGAAGGGACAGCCAAACAAGATAAATGCATAGATCTTCACTTGATATGTAGGCAGCAGAGACAGTCCAGTGCATTTTGCAGAGTATTTTGGTTTAAGGAGTTCAAAGAATACTTTCTTCTTCAAAGTCAAATTTCACCACCACTGGCCGGGTCATGTTCCACTTCTTGTTTCGATTCCTGTCCTCGATGAACTCCTGGTAAGGATCTTTCTTTGAAATAGCTTTCTTCGAGCGCACATAACCAAAAAAGACAGTTAATGCCAGGAAAGAGTAAAACAACATGACAAAGAGGATGAAGAAATAGGCGTTGTCATATGGTTTGTATTGTGGCTCTTTTTGTTCTGTAGCATTTTTCCTTGTGTCCAGGTTCCTTTCCAGAAGTTGCAGAACACATTGCGAGATGAGGGAAGCTAAAGCTGTTTGGTTCATGTTGGGGAATTAAAAAGCATGTCAGAAAACACAGAGGGGAGTGAGCATCTAGGGGCCCTAAGCAATGCTTTGTTGAAGTGGGAATCTATCCACTAGCTTTAACAGGAGTGGGATCTAGCCTGTAATCATTTCCTCTTTTGGTAAGGAATGCTGTTAAGCACTTATTGGGTCTCAGTCATTTGATAATGAGGCGTTTGGCTGATAAGCCTGCCTTGCCTGTGAAGTGAAGTCTATTAATAATAACAATAATGGCACAACAACAAATCCCTGAGACACACATCTGCCAGGCAGTTTCAGATTTGTGATTTTTTCCCCCCTCTCCTCTCTCCCCACACCTATATTTGGGGAACAAAGCTGCTCAAGTCACTAAGTGAAAGGATTTTAAAAGTACCAGTGGGATGTGATAGGGGTCCGAGGGCAGGAGAAGGAAAAAAAAAAAAAAACCAAGCCCCAAAAACCTCACATCAGTGGAAGAAGGTGCTCAAGTCCATCTCTGAGTTGAAGCATGTAAACAATCTCCCATATTTTCTTACAAGCATCTCTAAATGTCAGTGTCATATCAGGTGCTTTCTCTTAGTATCACAGCTGGCAGGCTCTGCACAAGGATGGCCGGCAGTCTGATGCCTTTCCACACAGTCCCTGGAGAAATGCCATCAAAATCCACTGCCTGTGGAGCAAACCAGCATTCAGGACAAGAAAGGATTGTTGGATACTGATATGGCATTTCAACTGGTTGCTATCTATGAGTTAACATGAAAACTTAAATTTCAACTAAAACATGACAGCCTCAGAGCTTAAGTGGGAAGGCAAAAGTTTAAATGTGCCTCTGTAAGTAGGAGGACTGGAAGTCTGTAGCTGTGTGCTGCCACAAATACGTACCACACTGGAAATATGCAAAAGAGTAATATCCAAAGTGAAAAGAACTACCTATAAAGTCATTCTGGAAAATGAAACCCTTTACTGCCACTGACAAGCGAATATTTTCAGACAAAGAGCAAGGGGGTTAAGTCTTCTCCAGCGGGGTTTGTCACAGGTCATGTCTACTTCCATGATAATAGCAGAGCAGTACTCTGTGGATTCCTGCTTCCTATTGTGTTTTACAGGTTAGGTCACTCTAAAGTAAATTGTTGTTTTACAAAGTAGTGAAACCTCATCTCACTACAAAAAAAAAAAGAAAAAAAAAGAAAAAAGAAAAAAAGTCCTTACTGCCACAAACGACAATGCCAGCTGTTTCTTTCTGTGATCTGAATTCTGAGGAGTAAGCACCATGACTTTGAAGTGGAGAGCACATCACCCGACTAGCAGTTTGCCAACTCTGCACTGTTTCTTTAGGCCTGACCCCCTGAACTGATTGTATGATGACTAATTCACATGCTAAGATTGCAGTATATCGGTATCACTAAACAGCCTGCATTTGTCATTAAGGGTTGCTTGTAAAAAGAAAGATGAAAGTGAAGTCTGTAATTTTATATGAGCAGCAGACTATGGTATAAGTACATTTAGAATATGCAACTTCTAGAAGAAATGTTCAGCTCCACGTTTTAACTACTTGTTTTAAAATCAGGCTGAAAAGGAAACAAAAAAAAAAAAGAAAAAAGATTAAAAATCCCCATAAAGAGCAATGCCAAATCCTGTTCTTGGTTAGGACCAAGTTATGGGAGAGATCTGATTCACCTATTCTTGTGGGTAAAGGAGAACAGATTTAAAGCACTTAATCTTGTTTCAGTGAGAGAAGAAAAACTTTATCATCAGTTAAACTACAAATAAAATACATTCATTAAACGAGCGTAAAATCTTCAGGGGAACTATGCCTAATTTATATTCATATAACTGGAAAAGGATTTTCATTTAGGTTTTGCAGCTTTTCCAGAACTCTGTAAACTCTTACTGTTGGTTTGTTTTTTAAAGAATTTTCTTCAGTAGAAGGAGCATGCGATTCTATATAAATTAAGTCGGACACATGCTGATCCCTGTAAATTTCTTTCCTGCTTGAGAAACACATGACCTCTGCTGACCAAGTTTCTGGAGCTTTTTGGTGTTGGCAAAACAAATAAAGGGGGACACCACAAGCAAGTAGAGAAACAAGTGACAAAAATCACACCAGTGAACGCCCAGTAGATGGTGTTCAGTGCACCATGAACAAGTAGTTCTATGCCTACACTTCACCACTCCCCTTAACACAGAGCTGCAGCACCCTGCTTCTTGAGGTGCACGGTCAACATTTCTTAAAGGGCTTTAACGCACATTATGCTATGCAGGGAACTTAGACCCTCACATCTCTAAGCAGTCTTTTCATGCTTCGTAATGAAAGGCACACAAAGACTTGTACTTCCTTTCCCCACCTTTCAGACAGTCAGATCCACATCAGCTTAAGCCTGGAAGCTAAATCAATGTGTTATCACTGGCCCACCCTTGCCAATACATGGGCTTCATCCCAGAAGTAGCTCACAAACTCAGAATCCAGGCACAACAAACTCAGCTCTACACCTTCCTTTCCAGACATGCCACAAGGTATCCAAGTCTCACCATAGCAGGAGTAAGGCCAAAGTAAACCACCGTTAACATAACTGACACCACCTTTCACCAGTTTCTATATGACTACACATAGCATAATCTCCACACCGCCTAAGAAAGGACAATGCGCAAAGGAAGACTTGCAGCCTTAATGCTGCCCACTGCAGGAAAGATTTAAAGGCTTTGCACACACATGTACAAGAAAACTACAAACCAAGGAACACGCATACCGTAGCAGACAAACTCTTCCACCTTCAAACTCAAATGGTTAGACTGGGCTCCAGGCACACTTCTCTTAGGTGGCGGGGCCTCAACGGCATTCTGATCGGTCTGGGGAAGCCTTATGCCTTCCAGTCACAGCAGAACTCATTCCATCCTGCTTCAGAAGAGCTGGGAAAGGAGAAGCTGCTCACTAACAGCCCATAGAACTCACCTGTGCTGCCCTGCTTTGCCCTTCCTGCAGTGCTCTTGCCCAAACACACCTGCATCAAGAGTCAGATGATATGACCCAACCCCAATTAAACGGAGATGTTAATTCACCCTTCTGCTCCTCTAACATAATCCGGTTTTATTGTAACTTAGAGTGTTTCTGTGCACTATTTCTGCATCTGTTTGAACAGATCAATGTTCTGTTAGGCTACGCAAACAAACACTGCTCTAAAGATGCTTTTTCTCTCCTTTTTTTTTCACACACAGCCCCACCCCCTCCAATGGCTAAAAGTACATAATGGTGCTTTGAACAAGATCCTAAAGAGCTATTTCCATAAAGTAGTCCAATTCTTTTTAGAGATGTAAGAACATGAAATTCTTCAAATGCGGGGGGACGATGAGTGAAGATTAAAAAGAAAGTAAAAGATTAAAAGGAAAAGACCATAAGAAAAACTCAAAGGGGAGGGGGGAAGATCAAACAGAGGATTAACCATGTTACTTGTTGTTTTTCAGAAATTAAAGAAGTATGGAGGATAAGGAATTTGTTTCCTTTCGGCCCTAGAAAAAAATGCCAATTATGGTAGCTAAATTGCCAGGATCACATATCAGTATGCTTTGGAAATGTGAGAAATGGATGGGAAATATAAACACAGGGCAATAGCTTACAGTTATGTTATGAATTAAGCCACAAAAATATCAAGACCACTGAATAAACTGCCAAAGTTAATATTTCCTGATGAACTTGAGCAGAATCAGAATAGAAGCAACAGAACTGTAGTTTTACAGATCAAAATTGCCTTGTTCACCCATCTTTGCTATCTCCGGGTCCTCAATGCACCTAAAATTTCCACTGAAAATCAAAGCAAAGTGCCTGGGTGCACATGGACATAAGATGGAGCTCCTTATCTACTGTGTGTTTTAATTTAGGGGTTTTTTAAGGTTTAGGGATAAAAAAAATAACTATTCCAAGTCTCTTTTTGGCAATTGAGCTTGTAATACTATCCACACCAGCACAGCTTTTGTTTTCCTTCAGATTTTTAGGCCACTATAGCAGAATAACCATTTGAGGGATGGAGAAGCAGCTTCCTTCCAGTCTTTTACATACATAGCATTAATGTAGTCCTTTACAGACAAGAATGACTAAAAGAGGCAGGCAGGGATTTCTGGCACAACCTTGATGAGCATCTAAACCACAGATATGAATTACCAAGATCTACAGGGTAATTTTACCCAAACCAGCTATCTTTACTGAGGTTCACCAGATGGTTTTGCCGTGCTTGGCTCTCACCAAGGTGAGGCAGGCCAGCCCTGCACCCCCCCACCGCGGGTGGGGACAGTCACCTGGCCTGGGAGGACCCAGACACCTGCGGGACTGACAGAGACCTTACACCTGAGACTCTACCACAGTCTCAGCACTGGCACACATGGTCTTGAATCAAGACAAGATCCAACAAATGCTCTGAAACCAAAGCCAGCCTAAAGTGAAGGCTCACAGGAGCAGTCTGGTTTGGATCCGCAATGCAGTTACCAAGCGAATCCCCAGGAGCCACTCACCAGCATCCTGATCCCAAACATACCATGTTGCTGCTCACATGTAGATCACTTGGGACTGCTGCAGCACTAACATAGCTCTGCCACATCCCGCAGTACCACCTGCAAAGGAAGCGGGATTTAATTTTACATGCTGCTCCATGCTCCAGGAGCTTAGTATAGAAATGGCACATGTGGTTCCCAGCCGTTCCCAAAGGCCAGAGCAAGCTCTGCCCAGAAGCACCCACCCAGGCACACCTCTGCTGCAGGCTGGAACACCTCTGCCCTGGCTGCTCCCCTCAGCTGCCCCTCACAGACCCCACACGCTTGAGGAAAACACACTTTTAGCAGCACTGAGGGGCCACAGCACCATCTCCCCTCTCCATCCACCATGTGATTCCTCTGGGACAGCAGCACCTGTGTGGAAAACTGTATTTGGGCTTCACTGTCAGGAGAAACCACCCCTCAGGTTTCTCAGAGTATTCCCAGGACAGTTCCTGCTGCCTCTCAGAGCCCCTGCAGGGAAAGCCGCGCTGTAGCCGCTGAGTGCAGCAGCCGGACACCCCAGCACTGGCGAGACAAGATGGCCGACCCCTGGGGTCTCCACCTCACAGAGCTCAGAAACACCACGTCTTCCTCACATCCCACTCCCCACCCATACCCCCAGTCTTCCCCAGCCCCAGCAAGTCAGAAACCACCCCGGCAGCAGCTGTTTGCCCTGCTCAGGGCTGCCTGCCTCCACAGCTGGTGGGTGCCATGGCACTGGCTGCTCCCTGCAGGACGGGGAGCTCCCCAGAGGCCCCCAGAGCCCCCCACCATCACTACCCCAGGCCCACCACGGCCGAACTCCATCTTACTTTTTAACACATATCAATTGCCCCCTTTTCAATCCAGGTACCCCTGACTGTTTAAAAATTTCCCGCAGGTGTCACAGCCAGGTGGAACTGTGAGGCGCCATTTTGTCAGCGCTGCAGCGCGTGCAGGTGCTGCCAGCACTGCTCTGCCCCGAGCCCGGCAGCCGGAGCCATGGCAGTGCAGTCAGCCCTAAGAAAACACCATTTCAGAAGCCTCTAAAGTTTTGTACACTTTGTAAATTGTCGACCACAGGGAACACACATAAGGGTGAGCTCCAAAGAAATTCTGTCCAGCTCTGGATTGCTGAATTATAAAGTATTATGGGTTAAATGTGCAGAGTACCTGTAACGATTGTCCCTAAAAAGCTAAATTTTTACAAGTATATCCACTTAAGATCATTATGAATAAATGCATATATATGGGGAGAAAAATATTTGTGTAAATGAAAAGGAATCTGTGAGAAAGAAATGTGGATAATTGTGCAGAGGCATGAGAAAAGCTGAGGACATAACTGTGTGCAGCACGAGCAAAGATACCCATGTGAGCGCTGAAAGGAGGAGAGGGCAGGGAGAAACAAGTAGCGTCACATTTGGTTATGGCCTAAGGGACAAACTTCTCTGCAGATGAAGACACCGAACAGTTAATAAAGCTTCTGAACTGTTTCCAATTCTCAGACAAGGAAGCAATACTTCTGCTCTTATCAGCAACTGCTCTTTCTTATTTGTCTATCAAGCTAGCTTTATTAAATCATCCAGCAGAGGTCAAATGTGATGTGTCCTCCTGGTTTTATTATGATTTTTCATGACATTGCCTGAGTAGTTGAATAATAAACAGTGCACGTCAAAACCCTGCAGTGCCCAAGCTATCCAAAGGCGCTCTGGATTGCAAGCCTCCTCAGCCGTCAGTTCTGAGGCAATACAAACGCGTTAAATGAAGATCTCAACTACGCGTGAGCACTGCAAAGCCTTGCTTGCGGAACCACGACAGCAAAACAGAACCGCCTCCAGCAGTATGCTTACATAATTATTTGAAGCGTGCTTGTATAACTTTGTAAGTTTTTGAACGTGACTAACCACCTAGCTAAAGCACGTTGCTCGCTGGGAGTGATGAGGACTTCCCGGTCTGTGATGAGCTGCCCAGAAGTGCTGGGAGAGAATAGGTTGTGAGAATCTGACAGACCAAAGGGCCTGTTACCTGCAATGACTGCAGCAGCGGACTGCAATTTTGGTTATTTTGCAATGGATAAATATCTTGAAGAGATTCAGATCAACTCATGTAACTTTTTAAGATAACTCTATGACTCCATATAAATACATGCCTGATTTATGGTAACACTAGCTACAGAATGAACTGAAAGACACACAAGATTTGCTTGGACAGTGTCAAATGAGCGTTGCAATGTCATATATATAATCTAAACAAAATACCTATCTAACCTTAATTGAACAAAAGTTCAGCAATTTAATTTAGTTTAGTTGTCCATATTATTAGAAATTAATTTTGTCTGGCTCTAGGCAATATCTGGATGCCATTGGAAAAGCCAAAAGAAATTAAAAGTGGCATCTTCTAATAAGGATGCAGGTTTTCTTGCAATTATTAAGCAAGCACAGAACATTGAAATGAACGATACAAAGAGGTTTATGAATTCAAAGCTGTTCTAGGTTTCTGAGGGTCTAATTGATATTGCCTTAAATTAATTTCATGTGATTTTATACAGAGATACCTTTTAGTAATCCACTTTATAGACTTTAAGGTCAGAAGACTATGGATAGAAAACACTGAGAACTTTCATGGTTACTAACACAGCAAAAATATTTGCTTTACACATTAGCAGTAGCCAACAGCACTCTGACAAAAGGGAATACGTTTCTTACATGTATGAGAATATATCACAGAATTCAGACAGAACAAATGGTTTGCATGCTATAGTCTGTCATACTTCTGCAAAAATGCAAATACATTCTTGCTGTATAAATCATTAGTAGCATTTGATAATTTGGGGTGCATCCTAGATTTCCAAAATTAAGTAACTTTGTATGTTTTCGTTAAGTTTTGACATGTAGGTTACAAATCCGTAGCGAGATTTTTTTAAGTTTGAATTTGCACAGGCCTTTACCTAGGGGTTAAGAATCTGACTCTAATATCAAATACATACAGAAATGGATTTCTGAGGATATAGACCTCGTTTAACAGTCAGCTATTTTCAGTGAAGGTTTGTAGGTTCAGGTAGGCATTTTGTCCCTTTCAAAGTAGCTGTAGAAAGATACAGTTCAACAGCAGTGGTCTAATAGAAAGACGTGAGACTTTCCAGCAACATTGAGTAGAAAACCCTTTGTGATTATTAGAGAAAAATGTTCATTTATAGGTTTTCTTTAAATGGAATGTACTGAATTATCCAGGGAAAACAGAAGGAAAATAGGTGCCATTAAAAATAATTCTTTTCCTACATCATTCATTAAATATTTTGCATGCTCAAATAAAAGACTAGTAACATACCAATGAAAATGTATGCCAAAATGCATATATTGGGTTTTGATGAGAGTAGAGGTTATTTGTAGACAA
This sequence comes from Pterocles gutturalis, assembly GCF_000699245.1. Taxonomy (NCBI): domain Eukaryota; kingdom Metazoa; phylum Chordata; class Aves; order Pterocliformes; family Pteroclidae; genus Pterocles; species Pterocles gutturalis. The sequence goes on from NW_010109929.1 coordinate 57,313, forward strand.
AGGAAGACTTAAAAGCAAAGAATAAATTAAAAATCATGGTTGTGCCACAAGGAATAAATATTTTTTTATCAAAGCCTGTCTCTCAAGAGACAGTTCTAATTCTCCTGTCTATGAGATGATAGACAGTTGGTGAAGCAGCTGTTGTTATTTATTCCCATCTTGTAAAACATGCACCCCCCCCAAATAAAAAGAGGAAGGACCCTGAGACCCATCCTTCCTGCACTCATCAATGAAGAGGTTTTGGACTCCATTGCTACAAGCACATTCCTCCCAGCTATTCCACAACTTTTCTGTCAAATGTAATCTCCAAAGCAGGCCCATGCCCCTTTGACTTTCCAACGGTTCAGGATTTGTATTCAAGAAACACATGTGGCTCCCAAGAACCTCTTCAACCTTGACAGCGATAAAAAGAAGGGATCAACAGTACCCCACACAATCCTTCTAGCTCTGTCAAAGATTCCTACAGCACATCATAAATCAGGACCCACTTAGTCCCTCTGCTCTGGGCTCCTCACATCCTCTGGTAAGAGCTCATCCCTGTTCCCCACTTGCACAACTTGCCTGCGAGAGGGATGGATGATTTTCTTCTTCTCTCTCTTGCTTCCTGCTCTGCATTTGCCTCTTACACAAGGAAGTGCTTGGGACACACTTAAGAAGAAGATGGAGCGGCTAAAACACCCACTAACTTCAGGTCAGGAAGGCACCTCACCAGTAGCACTGCGGGCACAGGGGGAGCAATCACAGCTCTGTCCCACCCCGCAGCTGCTGGAATAGAAAAGGACAGACAGTGCAGTGACATTTTGCAATCATCTTGGTGCAATCTTCCCAGGAAGGAGCACTCATACAGACATCATCCAGTTCCATACCATGCAAGCAAGCAGGCTTTTATCCTGTGTTTTACAGCAAAGGGATTGCAAGGGGGGAAAAAGAGGCTTATTTGGCCTTTGCAGCAAGCCTAGGGCACAAGACAAATGCCAAGGTCCAAGTCCTTGTGGAAGGGAAGGAACATAGAAAAAAATCAGAAAAATTTGCAGTTTAGAGCAGAAAATAGGTATCAATAAGAGACTTTTACATTTTAATTGTCACAGAAATTAGAAGCATATCAGAGAAACATAAAGTGGAAGGAAAAAAAGAAATCCCCTTTCCCAATTTTTCATCATTTTTTTAACATCCTCTTCTAAAGGTATATTATTTCCTTTTCTAATGGAAGAGGGCTAGAGTTAAGAGACCAAAATAAAAATAAAACAAAAATAAAATGCACACAGAAAAGTAAGCTGAGAGAAACTCAAGGTGGCTACATCCCCCCACAAAATGGTGAGGAACTTAAATGTCCGCCAAGCCAAGTGTGAAGTAAAATTTCCTCACACACTGATGTGCCACTAAAACTCACTCCATTCATTTTGAAGGGTCTTCCCCATGTTTCACTCAGCCTGTGTGTAAGCCTATTAAAAAATCATTGAGAGTCCTATGGAAAATAAAAAAAATTCAGGACAGATACTATTCATAACTGATTACAAAGTTCCTGCACTACGTGAAGCCATCCCAGTTGCCCTACTTGTGCTGGTTTCAAGCCTATTTTTTTTTTTCTTTTACATGCACAGCAAAGGCACAATGCTTTTCTCTTGTTGGGAAGAGGTACTACTAGTCCCGATAGCACTTAAAAATTGCACAGTTCATTAACAAGCACAGAACTTGGAGTGGCACATCAGCAGTACCTGGGCACAGAACACATGTACATAATGAACACAGTTTGGATTGAAGATAACATGGTTTATTTCTTCATGATATTCATATTAAAATGTATTGATGTATTTAGCACAATACTACATTTTAGGACAAAATCATCAGTGCTTTGCAAGGCTTCATAATGTTTATTCATTATAAATAGTAAATATTTACTGAAATTTTTACATGAAAGACGTTTGTATTTTGTGGTTTTCTTCGTTGGTTTTAGTTTTTTTACAACACGTTGTTGTAGAGGCTGCAACACAAAGATTTTTCCATCACCCTTAAGACCAATGTGTGAACTAACCTCTGTACTTAACCTAGTCTAACTCACTACTTCATAGTCCTTAATGCTAAAAGGAATGTATGTGTTCTGCCTCCCTCTTTGTTCCAAGAATAGAGAGAAATAAATAACACCACCTTCCGTCTTCCTCTTACTCTCAACATCACGAAACACAAATTTATTGACATTCTAAAATGTCACAATGCAAACTTCTTGTAAACCTTGGTTCCTATAGTTATTTTTTCTATATTGGATATTGCTGTATAATTTAAACAAACGAGTCAAGTACAGGTCCATCTCTGTCCATGTCCTGTACATCACTAAAAATGTAAACGTAATCATTTCTTCGTACTGTTTCCTGAAAATCACCTTCAATCATAATTAGCAAGCTGGATTTTAGTTGTCCAGCACACTGCAACATTTCTGTGTTTTATCAACAGGAATTACACACTGCAAAAATAAAAGTACCTGCAAAAATATAGTTCTGATTCTATCTATATGACTTTGGATGATCCCAAAGTTTGTGTGAGGTACACAGTATTGCACATTGCTAGGCAGTTATGAAAAATCAGTCATGTTGTTGATTTTTTTTCTCCCATGTTTGTTCAAAAAGGTACAATGGACTAGGAAAACTCCACATACAAAAAGGTAAAATCTGTTTTTCAGGTTACACAAGATCTTGTCTCTTGGTAAAGCAAAACTTGTAAATGACATTTATTGACAACATGATTACAAAAGCACAATATTGTAACCAGTAAGTTGCTCTGGAAGTCTTCTGCGCTTATCCTAGCTCCCTATGGACTGTGACATTTCCTCTTGATGACAATTTCCAGTGTGTAAAACAAAAGAGGTTCTCCCGCCCTTGCTTCAAGAAATTGAGCAGTTTTAAAGTTAGACTAAAGTCAGCACTGGATGTCAGATGAGTCAGAGTACGCAGAGCTCAAACTGCTGGAAGTTTCAGAATGTTCCATTTGTCCCAATCAATGCACATAAATTTCAACAACAAAAAATGGAATGTTTTGCCAGGCCGAGATATTAAATACTGCTCTGTTTTGTATACCCACTCGTAATGAACCATGTCACATTTATTTATTCACTATTGCCTTTAGCCTTTGTCTTCCATATAGCTTTGTCCAGCCTTCAAAAGTCTACTAAAAGCTATGACTGGAGAGAAAAAACAAGCCTGCTTCTCTCATTGGGACTGCCCCAGTTTAGACTGCAGTGTGTTGAGAAGATTCCTTGCATCCAAGCCTTGGAGTGAGACCGGAAAACAAGACAGGCTTTAACTTGAAGTGGACAGTTCATTTATGCAATATCTGGCTTCAGATAATGAAAGGCACCTGCAAAAAAGCAAAAGAAGCTTTTTAAGTCATGCTATGACAACCTCACAGCATGGGGCCATGCCAACTACAGGTTGACATTGTCATATTTAATACTGATATATCAAAGGAAAGGGACTAATATTTTTATTCCTAGGACAAGTTTGACAAAACTCTATGTATCTGGGATTATATACTGTAATGATTCTTGAGCTGACCTCATTAGGAACATGTGTTTCTAATAGTGGAATGCCAGTGGTTATTTCATTTTGGACAACCCTTATGTTTTACCTAATGGCAATCAGGTTTCATGTCTCAACAATTAATAACATCAAGATGTTGTTGACATCACTTAAGAAAATAATTATGCAGCAGAAATCTTGCTCCAACAATCAGCTATCTCACCAGAGCACTCTGCTCAGCTTTGGAGAGTAGTAGTCAGCCATTAGGATCTCTGCTCAGAATTTTCTTTGTTACAGACAGGAAATGCAGACCATTGATATGAGTACAGTATTGCACTTCACAGTGCAAACATCTCAGTACTCACTTTGTCCGTACTGTCCATACTGGTAGCCCGTGACGGGGTCCATGCTGTAACCCGTGGTGCTGTAGGTCGGCGGGCAGTAGGACTGGGACGTGGGCAGGCTGTCTAAGCTCTTCATGTGATCTAGCCGCTGGCTGCAGCTGGCTGACACAGTGGTGGTGGGCTCCAGGCCCCCGGTCAAAGGGGACAGGGCATAATCGGTTTGGGGTTGGTGAGGCACACCACCGTGGTTAGTCAGGAGTCCCATTACCTAGAATAAAAGGTCAAATAATAGAAACAGTTAAAATATGTGAAAAACTGTATTGCTTACAAGTGCCACAGGAGTTCTCAAGTCCATCATTTGATTTCCTAAAATAGGTAGACTTGCTATTCAAGCTATGCTTTGAGTATCTAATCCAAAAAGGAAGAGGAATTTGGTTGCATCATGCACCAAAATAAAAATGGATGGATAGCAACCAAATAAAAAGTGATACATAGGGAAAATAAGGAAAAATCATTTTTAAAACTTGTGATATTTAGAGTGCCTGATCCTCCCATGCCCCAGCTGGAATCTCTGCAGATGTTTATTCCTTAAGGACTCAATTATAAGAGAATAAGAAGCAAGCAGTGACTCCCTAGCCACACTATCCTGCATGATCTACAAACACAGAAAAGCTGTAAGAAAGCTCACACAATTTTTTTTTTTCCAAGATCAGCAGACATTAAAAAAAAACTAATTTGGAGCAGATGACAGCAACACCGCCAATGGAAGTAACAAAGAATCCCAGCACCTAGAACAATATTAATATGTGGGGAAGGGGCAGAGCAGCTGTAACTCCTGCTGGCACATCCTGTGTGCTGGCCTGTGAAGAAATTAATGTGAAAGGGTAGAGTGCTGGCTAGAACACCAACTCTCAGCTTCATCCACTGATGTAGAGGACACAACAGGAATGGTCAGGCATTCCAGACCAGCTTCAAGTCAACTGTGACTCCCTTAAGAAGCTGCTTGCACGTGAACAGTTATGAAATCAGCAGTCAAGATTAGTTGAAAAGAGACTACTGGAAAATCCAGGCTTGTCCCTACAAAAGCCCAGCCCTCTAGGCCATCATTTCCAGTAGAAAAGCAAAAAAAAATTCAAAAGCACCTGTGCTTTCAAGCAGGAGCAAAAGAAGCTACAGTGGTAAGTTATTGCTGTACAGAAACTCCTCGCGCTATAGGCTGGCGTGCATTTCCTTTCCCGGCACAACACTATAGCACATTTTGAAAATAACTACTACTGAGAGAATTGCCTGCTTCTACTGGAATAAGTTGCACTTCAAAGCCTGAGAAAGAGTCTGCAATTTATAAGGGGTGGATGGTGTAAAGCTTCTGCCAAAACAGCACATTCTGATAATTTACAGGTTGTTCTTCCTCCAAAAAGGCATTACAAATATCTGACGTATGCTATTTGATAGTCATTTTGCTTTACTGCACTTCTTACCATAAACAAAAAAGAAATTATTAAAATCGGAGTCTATTTTATCAAGAATAAATCTATGCTCATATGAACACGTCTGGTTCCTAAAGCTCTGGTGCACATTGAATTGTATTTATTTTCCATCACAAAAGAAAAGGGATTATTATTGTAGGGAGTTCATGGTCCCAGCTCTGAGTTTTGTTTGATTTTTAGTAAATAAATGAAACAAGCTCCAGGGATCATTATTTAAGTAGGAAGGACGACCTATCCAGGTCTTACATGTCTGATAAGGAAAAGGGCGAGAGGCACAAGCAGAGTACTTCAAAAAGAGACACCCCGCTACCTGCATCAAGAATACAGAACATCTCTGCATCAGACGCACCCAAGACATCTCACCAGAATAAAAAATACTGAGATGTTTAATTACTGCTTAGAGCAGTAGAATGTTCACTTGTTTCACTAAGCATAAAAACATGAGTTTAACTGATGGTATCTTCTGAATGTTTCACAAACTGAAGTATGCACGCAAAAATAAATTTCAAAATGTATCCAAAGACTTCATTTAGATACTGAAATCTTATAATTTTTAAGTGGAAAGCAGAAAAGAAGAATTTGGATTCAGACTACAAGATATTTTCTATTTAATTCAAATAATCTTTTCAATGCACAAAACCTATTAAAAGAATTCATGGTTAATAAAAACCAAAAACTTTTCTGGAATCACCACAAACTGAAAAATCTGGTTATTTGCACAGCAATCTGCACAGCGTTTTGTCCCAATAACCCCTAAAAGCTGAAACAACTGGGCTCTCAACTTTTTCTTCTAAAAATTAGTTCCTGAAAAGTATTAAAATTTCTAAAGATTACTGTAGTAAGTTTTTCTATTCTCGGAATTACAAACATTTTTCTTGTACCTTTGGAAAATGATATGATCCTGAAAATCTAGCATGCTTAATGATTTGAAATTGCATCAGCAGGATAAATATTAGAACCTATGTTCATTTAGGTTATATTAATCCTTGTCTTTTAAAATTGAGACTAATGATGTTAAAAGAAGAGAAAGATCCATGAAAAACACAGCTCAACTTAAACATTTACATTGAAAATTACTACTTTGGAAAATATTTATGTTGGCACAAGCATCATAGTTTTGACTACAGTTTAAAACCCACATGGTTTATCAGAAATCTGCAGTGAGTGCACAGCCCTTCCCATTCCCGCAGAGCACCTATGTCATGCTGGTATTGCGGGGCTTTACCATGTTCTGTTCCAAGTTCAAGAGCAGGGAGAACAGGCTGGGCTTGCGTCGCCCTCACAGCCCTGATAGGGATCTTCTCTGCGGGAGCGCACTCCCCTCGTACGCTGGCTCTACCAGCACTTTTAGGAGCGATTGCCAAGTTGAGCAAATGGATATTTTACTGACCAGGTACTTTAGCTAAAACTTTTCTGTTTAATATTTTCAACAGAATAGAGCCCAAAACAACATTATTTGGACTTTCCCAGCAAAAGCAGTGAGCGCAAAAACTTGTGGATCGGGAGCTACTTTAGAGTTAGAGGTTACCCTTGAAATGTAAACCTGGATCCAGACCTGGTCTCAAAAGCCACTCAAATTTTGGTAGCATCTATATTTGGATAAAGATTTATCTTTTTTGACAAACTGAAACTAGCATTTGATGAGATTTACTTTAAAATGTTTAAATTAATTGGCTAATACATGTCTTTAGGCATCTTTTCATTAACTGCATAGGCACCTAACACACACACTCTGGAGCAGAACTGACACAGCTCTGTCACTCAGGTGGAGAAAACTGAGTCTGAACAGTAACCACCTTCTCAGAAATATCTTCTTCAGGGGCCTTCAGAATCATCCTGCAGTTGATTAGTATCTAAATAATTAGATTTTTGGTCATGTCTGTTTTGAAAGCTATAAGGGAAGTAGCCCCAGGGCAGAAGCCTTTCAGCCGGTCTGTGCCGTGACCTTGTCACCCGTACAAGGAGTTACAGGAAGGGCACGACTGACTTTCACCTAATCCATTAGAAAGCCATTAATGGGCCACGGCTGCAAGATGCTCAGCACCCTCACCTTGGTGGTGTACAAAAGACACATGAAAATCTGTATTTTGCAACTCAGATCTTCTGCTTGTATGAAAGAGTATAGCTCTAAATAGGTAAACAGGTCTAATTGGTTTACAGTAATTAAGGAAGAAAATAAACTTATTCAATCCATATACCATCCATATCACTGGAAAATACATACTTCCCTCTGAATTACTTTGGGGAAGTCAAAGTAGTAATTGTCAGCCTCACTAATCTGGATCCCAAAGAAACTGAGAGAAAAACCAAGAGCTGGTCTGACACCTAGAACCAAGTGCTGCTGTAACTATTCAATTTCTTTTAGAAAAGAACTTCTTATAAATGCAAAAAATCAGGCTGTAAGTTTTTTTGCTACATATATTTTTTCTCATTTTTTAAAAAACGCACACAGAAGTGTTGATGCATAGCCTTTGAGCTTTTACAATAAAAGACAGTATATATAATTGACTATTATTTATATATATACTATATATAACAGAACTATTTAGTTCTATTCTATTAGAAAACAAAGATGCAATTAGGAATAAGCAAAGAGAACACAGTGAACTGAAACAATCAAACTCTACAGAGAAGTTTTCAGAGAACACATCCCCAGCAATCCAAAATATTCATTAGGACAAATCCCTTGCTGTTAGGGTCAGCACAGCATCACTAGCTGAGAATATGATCCAGAAACAAGATGAGAAATTGAATGATGAAAGCCTTAAATACCATGTACACAACATCTGGTCCATTATCAGCTATTAGAAAACACTCCTATTATCGACAAAATAAAGGCCATTAAGCTGAGAAAAAGCTTATTCTATTTAAATGAAACATTAAGCCTGTTAATGTGGTTGGTATTTTAGGATGTAGGACCTACCATAAGTACAATAAAATTCTCATATGTTTTAATTCATTTACGCATGCCTGCATTTAATATGCTTTGTGCCCATGTCTGCAATTAATATGATTTATGAGAAAAGAACGTGTGCAATATTTTTGGGTACAGTGATACTTTTTTTTTCTCCTCCTGTGAATGAAAGATTTAATGAAACAGCTCAAGGAAAATTGTTGGCAGTTAACGTATTAAGTTGAACTGACAGAATCATGAGTAAACTTTAGTGGAGTTAATGATATCCTCTTATCTGACCCTGACACATTTGCAGCATGTAATTTACAGAAGCTCTGTCCAGGGAATCTTGACAAATGCTCCTAACGATGTCAGGGCAATGTTCCATTCTAATGTAAAACAGATGTGGGTCAGATACCCTCATTCATCACTAACACTGAAAATTTCAAACTCCTTCTGAGATGAATGGCATTACCTGCTGTTAACTCTTCTCACTGTGGAAAAATCTCTGAAAAACAAAATATTGCACAAGAAAGAAGACAAAAAGGATTGTTCTAATGTATCAGAATAAGATATTTCAGATTAATTAAAATTAATTAGCTACATGGATCTATACCTATAGGATCCTAGAACCATGTTGCTGATTAATTTTATATATAGGAATATGTCTGCTGAATATATGAAGAAACCCATCAGAAAGCATTCTCGTGCCAAATGGCAAGCACTGGGAACCACATACCTGGTTAATGAAAATAGGAGCAATTACACAGACACTGAACATCTGATGATCTGACCTTCTGCATACTCATATCAAATGAGACCCATACTGATTTCACACCACCAGACATCAGTGGTAGTACATTGAAATTAGAGAAGGTGCGCTGGTGTACATTCAGGGTAACTAAGAGGATAACTTGATCCTTCATGAATTATATTTTTATCTACAGGAGATTACTAATGTCCACAACATTATCACAGTCTATCACTGGACTCGTGTCATTTTTTCAGGTGCGAGATCATGGAGTCACAGGGTTAGGTAAGAGTATCAAAAATAATTCAAAGAGAAGCTAATTATCTAGCTCTTTGTTGTATGGAAAAGCTTCAAAAACATCAAGACAACTGAAAAAGTGAAACAGAAAGCCCAAAGAGGAACATATACTCACAATTTACATATATATATGAACATGTAAGTATATATATATACACACACACAAAATCAAACATCTCAAAACTTTTTCAGGCAGTCTCAGAGACTGCAGACTCATGAGTTTGAATGCTTAAATATGGCAATATTACATACAACAGTTCATAACAAACCTAAATATGAGATTATATTGCTCTCTCTGCCTGTGAACTCTTATCTTCCCACCTCCCACCCATCCCAAAACACCACAGAAGGATTCTGGCCATCATGAGAACCAGCCCAGCTGTGTCTAGCTGGGCTCTGACACACCTTCCCTCCACAGCTGGGATACACAGGTTTGTTCCCTCTGAAAGCAAAACAAACAAAAAAAATATACTTTTTTTTTTTTAAAGTCAAACAGTACTCAAATTATTCTGCTGGCAGATGGCTAGGGGATGGGATATACAAAGCTTTCACTGGAGGACTCTCACCAAACTTGATGTTTGGCCCTACAACAGTAGCTATTACATGATCTACACGGGTATGGCTGGATTTACCAACTGGAAATTGCTAAAAATCCTAGTCGTTTAGGTAAAAGCAGTAAGTTATTCATAAATGTGGGGGAAAAAAAAGATAATGGACAAGCATAACTGGAGGAATGCAACCAGTAAGGAAGGGTTCATTCATGAGGCTCCCACTAATGCACATGCCAACGCCTCTAATCTCACCAGCACTGGGGAAAAACACATATTTTGCTATTTTGACTAGAGGAAGGCTCTTTGTATCCTGACTCAGTCTTTCTTTTATAGGAAAATTATTAATGTTACTGATTTTTTGGCAAAAATCAAGATAAAAATAAAACGGTTATCTCTTGAGAGGTAGTAAATTGTAAAGGAAATTGAGCCTGATGCTTTTAAAGATGGATACATGGCTTTCTAGAGTGACTTTGCTAAGGATGAACTTCTGCTCTTTCTGATCACACTGCAATAGAGCTTTTCTTTGGAAATATAAAATATGGAGCACAATTAAGGGCTCAAGTGAGCCATGTGTGATTACTCATGACAAAGCCCTCACTCATACACCAGTGCTTAACTGAATAAATATGCAAGTATTCAGATTCATGTTGATAATTCTATTTTGTAAATTCATTAAAGAATTAGAAGTTCACCAATGCATACCAGTCATAAGTTCTATGAAGGGTTGACCCATACTTCCCTTAATAAGTGGTTCAGATTTAACTTCTACATGTAGAAGAAGTAAAAGAATATTCTAAGGGCTGCAGTGATGCTGAATACTCAGCCTGCACACATACTAAATGGTATAAATTATTGTGGAGGAAGACAAGTGAGTTTTGGGAGTAATATCATTTAAAAAGCGTTAAGAAAAACAAGAAACTAATATGTTTTACAAAAACAGTGTCATTTTACTGTTACATTTTGTATTTGAGATATCTATATTTTTTATTGAATTTCTAAATACTTATTCTCATGAAGTTATACTACAATTAGCTTAAATTTCCAGAAAAGTCCAGAGCTTCTTTGTATCTCCATGTAAGATTTCTGAGCTGTAAGAGAAGATCGGGTTTCTGAGGGCTGAATGCCCACCCACCCACTCTCACTTTCCTGGCATGGTGCCAGTGGAGGTGGAAATAGGCCCAGAGGCAGAGTTAAAGTGAACATTTAAAATGTAAGGTCACCTGTTTATTGTTGTTGTTATATTAGTGTATTTTATTATGTATGATATATCATATATAAATATATAATTACAGTATTTAAAACATTACAATATTTACTAAACAAATAATAAATGGCATTATTCTTGCAGAATAACAATTACAAAACTATTGGATCCCATCTATTTGTATGTACTGCAGAAACAGAAATCATTAATCCCATTAGCTGAACTTTTTTTTAATTAAAAAATTAAACCAAAAAACTTGTGCTCATTAAAATTCTACCACGTGAATTAACTTTCTTCCTGATCTCTGTCTCATGTTCTTGGGTCATTAAGCGAAGAGCTCTCAAAGCCAAGTTCATTGTGACAAAGATCATGAGCTTCTCATTGGTGTTGGATCCAAATCAAATGTTTCTGTGGGCAAGCAGTTGGACAGTAATTCGACAGGAGGTACAAGAAAAAGTATAATAAATTAATAGTTTGGGGTTTTTTTTCTCCTCCTGTCCATCTTAATGAGGGAATGGAAGTTTTTAGCCACTGGTTCCTGTGTTTCCCTTAAAAGCAGAGTTAACAAGACAATATGAACATATCTAACTGATTCGACAGCTGCCATCAGATCCATATTTTGGGTTAATGAAAACCAAGTGCTCTCAAAGACTTAAGAGAAGCCAATTGCCTAAGATCTATCTCACCAAAAAGAGTTTCAGGATAATTCTGAAACTCAGGCAGTGAAATGTTTTGACAGTAGAAGAAAGAAACCTTGAAATAACTTGCATCTTTACTGCTGTTCACAGAAAAGTTTGGAATTTTCTTATCAAGATTATTCCTGAGCTCCAGGTAATGGCATAAGAACTGCAAACTTTGTTAAAAACTCTTATGATCTTCTACACAACGCATTCAACATTCAATCCACTTCCCATTTGAAAACTGCAGTCTTTAAAGTTACTGGTTTGGCTCAATTATGGGGGAAGATGACAAGGAAGAGGAAAAAGTAGATCTGAGGGCAAAGAGGGAAAAAATCATGTTCAGCA
>NW_010109929.1:69404-89039 GCF_000699245.1 Pterocles gutturalis
TTACTTACCACCTTTGTTCTTTTTCCTGGAAAAACTTAACACTACAATACTATTTAAGTCGGTGTATCCTACGAGTCAAATACAGGAAGCAGTAATGTGAGCAGAGCATTGCTACTCGATCTGAATCCACGAGCAGTCTGAAACAGCAGGCTTCAAAACCCACAAACTGCCTAAACTGCCTGGTGTAGAGCAAACTCTGCCGCTTTGACACTAATAAATAGCACATGACAAGGTCAAGGGATGCCCATGTACACCGGAAAAAACCCCTTCCTTATCTTAAATGAAGTAGTTCAAAATATTGATATCCTGTCTTAAAAACAATCTGCTCTCTAGTAAGACCGTACACCTACAGTTGCGAGACAAGTGTTTTTGCAGTCGCTCTTCTGCTTTCCATGGAAGAACTTGTGATGGCTGTTAATGCTGGGATCAGAAAGTGACATGCCAATTCAGAGGCGTGCTTAAGTCCCGTACACACATATTAACACATAGATATGCTACTGCCTAATAATTTTGAGTTAACAAATGTTTGTTAAAAGAAAATGCACTGAGTAACTGAAACCTAATTTGAAAAGGAAATATAATATTCCCATAAATGTATGCATGAAAGCCAAGAAGCTGCATAATAGGCATAGAAAACATAAAAATATGCAATTTACATATATTACACACTAATAATCTCCATTCTGACATTATATTTAAAGAGCTCTGGCTGAGATAGCATGCTTGAATTTTGTTTGCTTTCCAATGAAACACAAACAAGGACACTCCTGGCTACCAGTTCCCCAAGACATTAATATTCCTGCAAAAGTGAACCTTTGGCAGTCTGTAAGACAGAGGTTCTCTCACCACGGACAGGTAGTAATGAGTAAACCAGATGAACGAGGAGAATAATCAGTCACGTAAAGGAGATCTGCAGATCTTGTCTTGATGTTAAAACATGCCAAATATTAATGAGGTGGGACTCTCTTTTCTCTTATTCATTTAAACAAGAGCATTTTATTTCCCAGCCTGCAAGACAGGTATGTTATGGAGCATTCTGCGTCTTAAAATGACCAAGGCATACAGTTCTCTCTAACTTCCAAATTCAAGACTAACACAATAAAATTACAGCACCCTAGCCATCTCCACTTGTTCTCTGCCTTCACCCAGAGCTTGCCTTAAAAAACATATTTGTCCATCAGAGCCAAGAAGAAAGTTAGAAAGGAAACATCCTGCATGGGAAATAAAGCTTCCCCAGGGTCTGTGTGTCAGATCCTCATTTGAAATAAATTGAATTCAAAGGGGAAAAGGACGTTTATGTCTGGCAAGAATATGATCCTGTGAATCTTAATATTAGATTTTGTCCTGCATGTTCTGAGGGGGTTTTTTTAAATCACAAAAGATTATTCAGGCTTCAGACAAATCCCCCTTTCGCCCCCTCCCACTAAACTCGCCATAAATTCAGCCTTACACACAGTGTGTCCCCAGCGCTTGCCTGGGAGAGAGACAGCAATGGGTGGAAGCATTATGTTAATTGCTCACACACCCAGATTTATTGTGGTCAAAAATCCACCGGCTAGTAAAGAGACCCTCTTTCCTTCTCATCTAAATTCCTTGCACACAGTCAGGGCACTACAACATACCCAGTCAACAGGAAAACTCCTGCTTCTCTTTCTTCGTGAAATCCTCGACACGCAACTGGCTTTCGACTTGTCGGGCACCGCTACCTCAGCTGCACGGCCAGCACTGGGCATCTGCGGGAACTGGCATCCTAGGGAAGCGTGACAAGGGGACACACTGCGACACACCCCTGACTAAAGGCCATTTCACACGCAGTAACGTGGTACATACGTGACCGGTGTCTGAGGATCTTTTGGGTGTAAAGCACAATCGCTGTTTTGCTAGAGTCCCACAGTTTATTCCACATAATTTACATATTTGAGGCAGTATCACTGTCTTAAACACAAAGACTAGGTCCATCACTTTATACAGCCATGCATTCTATACATGTCTCTCAGTTATTGTTTAGGCCCCAAAACCATTTTAGAGGAGCTGTTGGTAACACTACATGAATTTGGGGCTGGGGTTTTTGTTAGTTTGTTGGAAAGATCTTTATCAGCCAGTGAAAGTGATTATTCAGTTGCCAAGAGCTTGTTCAAAATCTAAATGGATATAAGTAATCTCCCGTATGCATTCAGTGATGAACACATGATACCATCTTTTGAGTGACCAGCCCCCTCCTAACCCTGCTAGTAGATGTGCAGGGCGTGGCCAGGAGCTCTAAGCACCGGGGTAGAAAAAACTTTCAGAAGTCAAAGGAAACCCAAACCAACAGAAGTTTGATAGCATAAAGACAGGGCTGGGTGTAAAGAAGCACAGTAACTGATTAAATTATCAAATCTGCTCCAGGAGCTCCTTTTGATTATATCAAACCAGCAAGAATAGGGGGGGATGAAACCTGGCCTCACTTTTTTGTCCCCCTTTGCCCAAACATCACAAGATTTCTTTACTGTTGTGTTCCACTTCTGCGTCACAGACAATAAAAGCTTTGTGAAAGGAAAAACAGATCACATTTTTCATAGCCAGAACCAACATACATTTAAACTGACACCAACAACTACTTTTGACGGATTAACACCAAATCCCAGAAAGATCTTTATGTCAAAAATGTGGAAGACTTGCATGCTATGAAACTAGCCATTAAAAAAAATAATGAAGCAACTAATATAATGTCATGGCTTTTGTTGGAGATTGCATTTAGAAATCAGAATTCTTTAGAACAAAAATCCATTCAAGTCTTGTTGGAAGTACATCCATTTGTTTTTCTGTTGGTATTTTTTTCCTGAGGTTTCAAGTCATAAAGTTTTGTACCCCACTCTATGCTACAGGAATCTGTGAAACTTAATTACATTTACTGTTACAAAAAAGGGTTTATGAACTTTTGCCTTCGGGCAAAAATGTTTATTTCATTGCCTTTGTTATTCATTCTTTTCAACTCCGGTGCCTTTGAACTTTTCAGCTGCACAGAGTTATCACCGTTGCACAGGAACCAGGAACTGTACTCCCGAGATGCAAACCACAAGTTGAAGAGAACGAAGGAGGCAAAGATATACGAGTCGTTATTTTGGCCACCCTTTGTGCCATTAAAATCTCATTTTCTGCCTATTAGAATGCCCTCTCCTTGCTTAGGCAGTGGTGATAGTCAGTGATTAGTGTGTAATTGGGTATAATTGTCTTTTCACTTTTCATTTGTGTCATTCTGAGCTCCTCTCTGTTTTTCTAACCACTGAGAGGAAAAAAGGGTAGAAAGAAGATAAAGCTGTTAAAATTCTCACTTTCAGCCCTGAAGAGGTTCCTGATTGTAATTATAGATTGCATCCTCTTTGTGATTTCTCAGAATTTAGTGGACATTTCTTTCCAAGCACCTGGGCAAAGCTCTCGCTAATAAAATAAACTACCAACTATTCAAGCTCTAACTAATAATGTCAGCTTCAGACAGATGCCGCGTGTAGGAAAATTTAACCAACCTTTCGACACTCAATTATCAAGGCAATTTATTAACATGATTTCCTAAAAAGAGCTCATGCAATTTAGAAAAAACAATTACGGTATTCATGCATTTATATATTGCCAAAGAGCAGCAATACTCCTAATTTATGTATTTATAACTCGATTATAGCTCATCTCAATGCACACTGCTCAGCTCTTGGAACTCTCCTCATACAACTTGCCTGTAATTTTCCCAGACCATTTGGTAAAACCTTGGTGAGGTTATCTTAAAGAGATATTTTATTTACAGCAAAATTACACGATCTACTTTCTGTACCTGGCAATGGATCTTCACTGGGAATAGCAGTACCTTACAAATGCTTGACCACTGAATGTAAACATGAAGCCTGAATGATTACATTATAAATCACTTGAAATTAAATATAAGCTATAATTCTTGATTCATCCAGTAGGAGGAAAAAAAAATTTAAAAAAAAAAAAGAAGGAAACTAGCAAACTGAAATCATGTGGCTTGTATAAAGAATACATTATGGTTTAAATTTGGCAATTCATTATACTGTGGCCTGAGGGAATAGACTCTTTGGTTCTGGTATACAGCAAATCCTCTGTCTGAAAACACAAAACTGACCTGAGGTGAAAGGCCATTGCCAATGGCAGGGTTCATGGGATTTGAGGGCCCGGACGGAGGCACAAAGCTGTCTGTATAGCTGGAAAATCCATGCCTGGTGCTCGGTAGGCAATAGGCAGAGCTGCTCTCTGGATTCGACGGGAGGCTGCTTTGGTGTACAGTGCTTGGAGGGAGAGGCTGAGGTCTATGGACGGTACTGCTTGGATCAGACACAGCTAGAAGCAAAAGAAACATGTTCATACATTTTCCTCCTTTTTCTGGCATAATAAATTCATTATGTGAAGGTCAACTTGAAAGAATTGCATCAGGACCTGCATGTAAATACTGCTTAAATAGAAAGGTAAGTCTTTAATGTTGCTAGATATTTAACTGGCCAATTAGATTACACAAAAATTCTTAAAAGACTGTAAAAATCATAACAACAGACACATGCAGTTTTCAGACAATCTTTAGTGGGCATGTATTGTTCAGAATTGATACAGCAATATTTTATATGTCTATATACATATATAAAAAGATAAAGGAAATATTTATTTGCTTAGAAGACTGGCAACAGGCTTTCCCCTCTGGGTCACAGCACAGAAATTCTGCCATGGTTTGTAGTGAACCTGGCAATGGATGGGAGAAGCCCTGGGCTTTGAAAAATTCCATTAATTAGAACATCCACCAACAGTTAGGATCCAAGCCTCAAGGAGGGAGCAAGAAGGGTACAGTAACTTGTTTTATAAAATTTCACCTATAAGGTTTTTCTTTAACAGTAAAACCTAGCGTAGCCTAGATTTGAGACTGTTTCCTCCTCCTCCCGTCCCCCAAATCCATCAAAGTTCAGAGGATTTTTAACGTTAAGACAAATTTTTACCATACTGGGACTCGCTACTCTCTGATGTGAAACAGGACGGCCTGAGTAGCTGGGTTTTCCGCCATCAGATAATTATTCAGAGTACTTATAGAATTTTCCAGTGCACCATCAGCAAAAACAACAAAGAGAACAGAATACAACTTCTGCCTCCTTCCCTGCCACACTGAGCACCCTCAGTGAGGGAGGCTAACGCAACAGAAGGGTAGGAAAGCGTGTACATCACTTTACCAACACTGCGCGTCTGCCGTGCAGGAGGCTATTATTTCTCTAGCTGGCACCCTTCGCGTGTAACCAGCCCTTTCTTGCAGCAAAACAAACCCCAGTTCTTATATGCTTAAAATAAGCAGGCTTGCAAGGTCCTCACTGACTCAGACCCTGAATTAGCCAACATCTCTCTTTCTACATCAGAGAAAAAGATATTTCTACAATGGATCAACACAGGAAAGCCCAATAACACTATTTTAACCAAGTACCTGTTGGCTACTGTACCTTGCGGTATGGAGGTGGGCTGATAGGAGGGCTCAGAGAGCTGGTAGGTTGGCAAAGTTGGCATGGCGCTGGGTGGAAACCCTCCTGGGATCAGATGGTTGAAAGCCATGAGTTGATTGGCTCCTGCCTGTTTCCTCCATCTAGCACGTCGGTTACTAAACCAGACCTACAAATGTTTTAATTAAGCATGTTTTATTTTTGTACATTTAATATGGGTGCATCAGAAACAACAACATTGTATTTCAAATGCATTCAGTGTAAGGAAAAAGAGAGACACGGAGGATGCACACTGGACTCAGAGCTCCTAGACAAGAAAGGAGCCCTTGGCACATACATCAATGGTTCAACAGACAGGACAAAGGAATCCCAAACCCTAGTTTCCTCTCAAATACAGCCTGTTCCTGAGAAAGAAGCTGACTAATGCTTTCAAGGTTTAGTGCTTTTAATAACTATCAATCACTATCCTTATTGCACCAGATTTAATGAGAAAGGGAAAACATCTCTCCACTTGATCTAAGTGCCAGCCAAAGCTATTGGGTCTGGATTGGATTGCCTTTGCATTTAACTTGCTGACAAGTTAGCAGCATCGCTTAATGCACTGATGGAAGGTTTTTGTACTTATATAATGGGATACTGTATTGCCCTAATGATCAACAGAACCTTAAGCTTTTAATTTGAAAAATGCAAGCCCCATGCAGAAAACACACAAATCCCTCCCAGCAAGTTTTCATGTATTCAGATATGTAGAAAACATCTTTTAATAAACTTTACATTAACAGTAGATCAGAATTTCAGTACCAGATCAGCATTTCAGAACCACTTTGAAATCTGTTCCCAGGCCAGGGCACCAAACAGATGGGGTTTAGATTAGCAGGATATTTTAGCTGTAAATTTACTTTCCTTCACATCATTCTTAGTTCATGTTTAAGTTTTCCAAGTCTTGGATGTCTCTTACTGCCTCCTAGAAAGGAAGAGGCAAGACTCCACAAATGCAGACATAGTAAGAGTTCTAAAACACACAGGTCAATATTGATATTAGCAATCACACACGCCACAGATCAGAAGGGCAAGCAGCCACAGGAGGGGTGCATGCACCAGCGTGCATCCACACTGCCCTGCTGCGGGTGTAGAGCAACTTCCAGATTACAGCACTCAGGTCCATGAGGTGGACCACCGCAGAAAAGAAAGGTTGTTTGAGATAAGGGAGACTACACGTTTGTAAACAAGCAGATTGTTACTCATAATTGTACGCCCTGAAGCAGTTGCAACGATCATCTCTGGACACTATCAATTAGATAAGACCTAAACTGAGCATTAGCATCTTACAAGGAACATGTCCACAGCATGTAAAGCAGTCTGGCCTGAAAGCACAGAGGCGTGTCACTGGATGAGCGACATGTAGATGTATTTGTAAAAGTGAGCTGGGTCTCAGATCTGTCACCCTTCCTGCAAACAGCCCATGCTGGCTGATGCATGAACCATCACAGGCTGTACTTCCAGGTGTAACATCATTTACAAACCATGAGTGGCCCTTGCATAAGAGTACAACAACATTTTGGACTGCACTCTGGGGTTCGCTTGCTGATTCACAGCAGGAAGGGTGGGACTCACTGTGCCATCTGGTTTCTGACGTGGGCCATCTGTCACCATGCAGTTTCCTCTGGCTTCATCCTCTTTTGGATGGGATGCTCAGTTCACACAGCTGCCTCCTCCTTCGGCCACAATGTCTACTCCTCAATTATATACTCCCACTCCAGTTTAATATTTAAGACAGAGGGATAGACGGAGTCTCTGTTCTATCTCAGGAACCCCTCTCTTGGTGTTTGCTGTACAGACTACCCCTCCCTCTGCCTCCGCACGAAGCATTTCTGAAAGCAGCTGGCAGGAACAAGGCACCGGGGTGGAGATGGCGCAACCTGCGACGAGCATTGGTTGAGGGTGGGTCTAGACTCAGCAATATTTTTTACTTTTTCATCATATGGACATCTATATCCTTTTCCACTTCTCTCCTTACCCTTTTCTTCCCTCACTGACATTTAAGTCTAAGTTTCTTATTTACTCCTCCCAGACTCCTTCCACCTGCTCTGTCTCCTGAAGCCCCCCAGTCTCGCCCTCCTGCAGCAGTATTGTCTGAAGACAACCAAAGAGAAGGAAAAAGCAGCAAGAGACACTGAAGAGGGAGCAAGAGCCTTTGCTAAAGAGCCAAAGAGCACTTAGGAAGGATAATGGAGGTCAGAGAGGGAGCAGAGAACAGCAAACGCATGTTGTAATTAGCCTGTCCAGGTCATTAACTATGGTTTTCTCTATGACACTCTCCCTTTTCAGGTCAAGAGGGTTATCTGATGATCTTCAAACGCTTTGGAAACACTAACTGAACCACACTACATGAGTGGATATCACTGAGGAAAATGAGGTAACGAGATTTTTTTTTTCCTCTGCAGATAAGCATTTGCCTTCAAGGCCTAGATATTTATTAAAATGAGTCAGATCCCAAAATTTAATTCAGTAATGACTGATTTGCATTAATGACACGTTTTATGCTTTTATTTACAGATAGATTTTGGGTCATTTTATAGATTTGCATTTTTCCACAACTGCAGATATGTATTAAACATCCCTGAAAGTTACACACTAAATGGTATCAAAAAATCTACAGCAGCCCTGTGATGAACATCCTTGCGCAGAGCTCTGTTGCCACCTGCAGCCCCGGTAAATTAAGCGGGACACTGCAGAGGTGTAGGAACCTGCCTGGGCTGTGCAGAAACAAGGCTGTGTGTTACCATCTCAATCCCACGCAACTGGGACACGCTAAACGGGTGCTACGTGACCAGCACCCACATCACATGCCGCTGGCACAGCCATGGCTCCAGGCTCAGCAGCTCCAGCCCCCCCACGGGCTCGCTGCCCCCCAGCCACAGCAGATGCCAGCTGCTTGCCTGCCTTCGGACTGTCCCGGGGCAGCAGGCAGGCAGGTGGCATCTGACTGGCACCGGAATTAGTCCTAAATTAACTCACCAAAACCCCTGGAATAAATTCCAAACTGCAGAGTGAGTCTTATTGCAACTCATACTACACACGCTCATCACTACAGAATGGCAGAAGCACATCTAAAAAAACGAAAACAAAACAACGACAAACAGACAGCAACCCACACCTTCACAGTAAGCACCAGGGCTCCGATCCACAAAAGTACTTGTTTCCTTTTGATTTTAACAGTCTTTGGAACAGCCTTGGTAAAAATACTAAAAAATAATTTCTCTTTAAAATGCAATAAGCATGTACCAAGCTCTTACCATCACATATTTTCACAAATGAATGTACTGAAGCTCTGAATCTGTAACCCCAGGTGTTTTAAACACAGCAGTTTTTACTGTTGTTACTATTTACTGTCATGGCCTCACCCTTTTCACATGGCTTGAAATTAGGTTTGCAATTGTGTTTAACTCCTATTTTGTACCAGCAAACTGCAGGTTTCAGATGTTACATTTGACAGAACAAAGGAAAAATAATGTAACAGCAAGAGAGGAGGAAAAAATACAAAGAAAATTAAATGGGAGAGTTAAAAAGTTGAAAATTGGTTTTGGAAAGTTAAGAAAAAATTACTCAAACCTAGATAACTCAAACCTAAATATTTTATTTACATTTTATGTAAAGTTTATTGAAATTAGTCAGATCCCAAACTTTATTCGGTAGCAGTTATATGCTTTCTATGTTAACTGAAGTGATTTTTTTTTTATCCTAGTATTTCACTTAGACTACATTCTCCTGCGTTGACTTAGTCTCAAAAGTTCAGGAATTTTTTTTATTTTTTGAATCTGCACATCTCATGAAGAATCCATGTGCACTGTTACAACTAAATAAAGAAATCTTAAAAATTTTGCCAACATCTAGCCAAGACTTAAAAATAAATCTCTTCAAAATGAACCAATATGTCTGCTTACAAACATATTGTAAACACCTGGGGAAGCATTTTGTCTGTACATTTCCGACATGATTTAAACACCATGTCCTCTTATTTCAGTAAATTTCAACTTCCACCAGCATGACAAAATCCCCATCTTAGTATGAGCGGCCTTTGCAAATCTAGCAGGTGCCCATAGGATGCTTCTGTTCTCCCACAAACTCCCTTCTGAGGGAAGCGATCATCACCTGGATGCAGAGATGCTCTGGGCATAACACAGCCCCTGGTGAAGATCACAAGGGTCACCCTGGGTGAAAGTGCCACCCTGCAGTGGGTGTAACAGAAAACCAACTCTAAACTATCTACATCTACTTAATCTGACAAACTAAGGTACCTGGTGTGTTCCCTTCACCAGCAACAGCACAGGTCCCAGCAGAAGGCAGACCAACCCTAGACAGATCACCACTGCCCACACCAAATACCCCAATTCAGCAAAAGCAGTGGGTAAGCTACTGCATTTTGGAGACTCAAAATAGACTGTTCTTACACAAACGGAACGGTCTGAAGAAATATGATCTCCTTGTGTCCTATCATGCAGGAGCTCCCCATTAGTCAGCACTGTGCTTGGTGCTGTGCAAATGCAGACACAGGCAGAGGAAGCGCAGTGTGTCTGAGGGACCTAGGCGTCCAAAACCCACGTCTGCACCAAAAGCCAAGTCAGCGTCTTGGTGAGACTCTGGCTCCCCAGTTTCTATGCCACTTTCAAAGATGGAATGTAAGTTACCCAGATGATTTGGAAACAAAATTGAACCCGTGTCTGGCCAAAATTTATATCTCAAAAACAGAACTGAAGAAGATGAAATTTGTAACAAAAAGAAAAAATAGTCCTTTAAGAGAAGTAAGCATTGGAGGCTCCAGTTACTCAAGGATCTGGAACTGGACTGACCAAAAAAGAAAGACAAGAGAATACGAATAAAAATATTTTGCACCGGTGTAGAATGGATGAGGTGAACTAATAGATTTCTGCCATCTCTATATTCCGATATTTAGATCCTGCTTTTTATTCTTATTTTTCCTTTAAGCAGATTACAAGTGATGATGCCAACATCTTATTTCGTTGATTTCAACAGGATATTTTTAAAAGATGGATTTATTCCCTTGGGAACACACTAGTGTAATTAGCCTTGACATTTCAACAGTCTGATGATAAACACAGAGTGCTCCATTGCTTTTAAGGCAAAAAGATCTCCTAACCAACAGGGAAAACATTTGAGATATGAATTTTTCAGAAAACCCATGGACATTTTGTTAAAGACAGTCCTGACTGCTGCAAGCATGAGTGCCAAAAACACACAAAGTCAAAAGACACTGAAGTATTGTTAACAGCAGCTAATTTTAGACCCTGAAGTTTTTTGGGTTTTGTTGTTGTTGTTGTTTGGTTGGGTTTTTTTTTTTGCCTGTTGCCTTTTGATATTTTTCATGATAACTGCCTCCTCCATGCCTCCTATTCTCCACCTCTCCCTCCCCTCAAAATTCCCATGTCCAAAACACAGTCTGAGCAAGCTGGAAGCAGAGTCCTTGGTGGGTGTGGCATCAGGGAACGAATTTGGGGTGTGCAAGCAGTGAGGCTACTTTGCGACGAGGGGAAGCTGAAGAAGGAAACTGCTCATGAAGCTGGGCTGCACCAGGCTGGGCAGAGCTGTCTCCGTTACCTTTGCAAAACATGGCAGTGGAACTTCTAGAGACATGCGAAGTGTCTGGTCCTGCAGTCCCCGTTGATGCCAGATCTACATGTACTTGTGCAGCCTCCAGAGCAGCCTGAGCAGGCGCTTTCACCCTCCTGCCAGGCCAATGGCTGGCACCAGCGCTTATGCCTGCCTGACCCAGCTGGGAGTTCATTCAAAGAACAAAAAACAGCAGGGAAAAAGAGGAAAAAAGGGTTTTTTTCTTCCCTTTTCTTTTTTTAGTGTTGGGTGAATTTCCATCCTGGCTCACCATGGTGTCAGATGAGCTCCAGGGAGACAACTGCCAGGGACCCGCTGGAGGAAGAAGGAGTAGAAACAGAATTGCTTTTTAGCAACAACTAGTTGGTAAATCAGCTTCACTGTGACATCCACACACTCCCAGCCCCCCAGGAATAAGGTCTACTGCACACACACAGAGGGACGCCATGGGTAGGCCCGTTTTCTTGCAGCATCCCAAAGCGGTGCTGCTGCCTGCTGGGTGAGCAGCAGTGGGAACGCCCCGAGGCTGCGCGTTCTCTGCCTCGGGGCTGCTGGGAGCGGATGTTCGTGGTGATAGGAAGTCATGCTGGTTGGGATACACAGAATTATCAACATGAAGAAAACCAAAGTCCTCTTATTTATTTTGTTTGCTTGCTTTAAAGACCCCACACAAAATCTTAAAGAAAATAAAGAAAAAAAAAAGAAAAAACACAGACCAAGAAACCACTAGGCTGTGCCAAAGGGAACGAGGATTTCCAACCCCCTCACAGTGTGTTCCAACACACTCAGCTCTCATAGGTTTCTTTGAAAAGACTGACTCAGTTCTACACAAATACTTCTAAAACACTGCAGCTGAATAGTTCTGCAAAATATTGAGTAATGCGCAAATTGAACTGCATATTTATAAATTAAAGCGACACTAATTTGAGCCCTTAGGCAGCAGAGACCAGAAAAAGAGAATCAAAATCACATCCCTTCTTTTCCTTTATATTTAAAAAAATGTTTTCTTGGGCCTGCATATGTTTGTAGTTGGCTAATTCACCCATAAGAATTTCTCCTTCACCCCAAGGGGGAAAAGAATTCTACAATTATAGGGTTATCTACTACAAGAATGCAGACAGCATTTTCCTTTTTTTATCCTATATATTATACAAGAGGGACAGCCTCAAAAAAGGCACTATAAATTCTCCATAAACCACATCAGGAATAACTGTAAAGATCTGCTGAAAGGTCTTAAGTGTTCCTGAATCTGTCCCACATTCCTTTACCCCATCTCCCCATAGGACCCTACAGTTCAGCATAAAGCTCAAACCATTCCAGAGGAGCTAAGGGCAAATAAAGACATTTTTTGGCACAGGTCCTCCCTCCCCCATGATTTCCCAGTGAATGCTTTTCACTGTTTGCTACTGAGAAGAGGCTATTAAAGCTGAGAGACTGGACTTCAAAGCTTTCAAACCTTAATACTAGCTTAAGAGTCATCTTTTTCTCAGAACTATCTCTTCCCATCTCTGTACCACAGTGCAACAAAGAAAACAGTATGCAAGCACAGCACTTTAAAAAAAAAAAAATCTTTTTTTTAGCATTTTTCTTCCAGTTACTCAAGATTTCTGAGCTCTTGGGACTTCTTCTATTTGCTGAGGCTGTAACAAGCTTTTTACAAAAGCTTACAAACTGACTACAAGTTTGACATGGGAACATTCAATCCCATCTGAGTAGCCTGGAGACATCTGCCTGAATTTTCAGACATTCTCTTTTGTTAAACAAAATTTTTCTTTTTGGAAGTTTTCAAGCAAACCAGTTTAAACTTGGGATTTGGCAGAGAGAATCTTTTCAGGACAGGACATACTCACATTTCAGAATTCTTCCTGACTTCCCCTGCTTTTTCACTGTTATTCATGGACTAAAAAAACTCCAAACTACCCTCTCCCATTGCCTGTTGGGGTTAAGCAGGAAGGCTGTGTGCCAGCCGCTTCTCATGGCAGGACCTCCTGCACCACGCAATCCTCTACATCTCGGGACACATCCTCAACGTGGCCCAACACACAAGTCTCACACATCACATTTCTGACAATTTGGGAGGCCTGCCTTCACACAGCCCAAAAGGATTTGTCTGATGGGCCATTCCCCATCGGCCAAGGCAGGCTCCTGGTCCTCTGCCTACCACAGGACAAACCTGAACCTTGTGTAAAAATCTTTTACCAAAAGACGGAATTAAACACCTCCCACCGTCAGTCTGAAACAGGCTCCAAGCTGCTGTCAAAGTTCGCCCAGTTCATCCAGGTCTAAAAATAAGCTTGACGTGGGAGTCAAAAGGTGGCCAGAAAAGATGCTACCCACTTCATTCCTTATGCGCCATTTCTTACAGGAACCATAACTGCACTGCTCTGAAGCTCAGAAAGAGCCTTTGATCTTTATCTACACTGGGGAAAATTTCACTTTTAGAATTTGCCTTCAGATTGAGACAGCAAAATGGGCCCCAGACCTTAAAGGCCTGCACTGCAACTTAATGATGGCTTAAACGAGGTTTTTAACTGAACCAAGCAAAGCACTGCACGGTTGTGATTTTTACTCAAACTATGTGAATCTAACTGCACATTCCCAGGGTATTACTTTTTTTTTTTTTTTTGATAAAGGGTCATCCTTTGGGACTCTACTTATGTTTCTGAATTGTATCTGATGAATGCGCAAGATGGAAGAACTTTCCCCTTCCTGATGCATCTAAGGTGCAAAAAGAGCCAAAGTACCTGTGGTCGGGAAAGCAGAATTTGTCCTGCCTCCACATGACATCTGGGCTCAAGCATGGACTCGGCAGTCCTTGAGTGGAAAGGCACTTGCAGGAGGAATTGCAGGGAGCAATTTCACTCCTTGTTACACCCAGTGCTTAAGTATTTGCAATGATTGTAGTTATATATCTTGCACCTCTTGCAACATGGAATTTGTTGCAACACTTCTTTCCCCAAAAGCCTTTCCTGTCCCCACAACTAAGCACACAAATACTGTTCACAGTGTAAAGTCTGTTTTCAGTTGATTGTATCTTTCAAAAAATTACGCTTAGGAGCTGAAATGTTCTAAGTTTGATTTCAGCCCAGAGGTGACTTTCCCCCCTCCAACCATGCAGCTTAGAAACATACATTTGGTTACCCTTCAACAGTGGGAAAGTGAGAAAATAGATGATTTGTCAGTTTAAGACTCTTCCTTTCACGGGTGTTCCTTGGGGAATAGAAGGAGGGGGGAACCACGGGGGCGGCAGGGTAAAAAAAAAACAAAACATGACATGCAAGTGCTACATGGAGGGACTGAGGGAATAGCAAGGTTGGTTCAGTTGTAATCAATTAAATAACTTCCTAGACAATGTAAAACAACTCTACAAAATTAGTCCTTACAGCTCCAGAGAAGAAAATAATTTTCTGTGTTCGGCTGGATTTGGGCTGCAAAGAGTTAGCTCTTTTAGATGATGCTTGATGGGGAAGCAGTCAAAGAGATCTTTGTGTATATATCCATATAAAATTTGGTATCTCTATCTCTGTCATCTCTGTTACCAAAAAAGAAGTGTGGCTAAGAATGCCTGAATGCTACATCAGCATGGTTATCCAGCGCTCTCAGCCTCGAGTCTCTTAGGGTTATTTTGTTTTCACAGGTTGTCTTTTATTTCATGCCCATCATAGGTGGCTGTTTTAAGGGGCTATAGAGAGGTGCTGAATGCTGATAAGACAAATCCTGTATCCTTAATCCACTGCTAAATCACTCTGCCAGGCTTCAAGGGTACCAGACAGATGGAATGCTCCAGGAAACTGCCCACAGGCTGGCTACTTCAGACCCAGCTCATCATTAATACAGAAAGGTTTTGTTCTGGTATTTTAATCAGTGATTGACTGGGAACTTTCTTACATGCTGGGTTAGGTAAAATATCCATATGTCAGAGGTAGTGGGGAAGTCGTGAGGCTGTAGATCATAGGAGCAGTGTGAGACAGGATGTGTCTCAAGGGAACCAAGGAAGCCATAAGGAATGTAAAAAGTCACAGGGTTAAAGCCACATTAAGACAGCTGTTATGTTAATGAGAGTTCTGCTTTTCTTCTAGCTGTGGGTCATTGATTTAGAAAAATATGAACAAGGCCTTTTTCATTTTATCGTATTTTTCCACTGAAGCTAACATAGCCTAAAACATCATATCCTAGGTCCCATTTGTCTTGCTAAAAGAATTTGTGAAGAAAGTGAAAGAAGTTATCTTTACAAAGTTTGTGCAGGGACGATTCCCAGGGCTTGATTTGGTCTTACCTGGCCCAAGTCTCTATACAAAACTGTTCTGGAAGCATTTCACTTAGCAAACAGTTAAGAAAAGGCATAAACCCCAGAGTTTGCCTTCCAAATTCATCTGTACATCTGATTTTCTCTCACAGTCATAACAAACACTTACAAGAAATGCGGTGTGAAGTCTTCTGCAAAAATAGTTAGCAGGTAACACTGAAGAAGTCTGGACCTTTCAAGACAGATACTCAATAATACAGCCATGCTGCAATAGACATGCTTGTCTTTAAAAGTCAGAAAGATATTTTGTATTGTTTATTTCAGTTTTCAGAGTCTGAATGCCTCAGGCTGAGCTTCACAGTTCAAAACATAAAAACAGAGTTTCACCAAAGCAACTAAATTCACCTGCATTCTTGGTTGGATCACAAGTTACCACTCATTTCTCTCCCTTGGTTAGACCACAAGCTGCAACATTTTGCTTGTCACTCAACCACCCATTTGCTTACAAACACTTGCAACTCAGACTGATTTAAACTGGGCGTGCTTCTCCAAATGACTCTTAGATGTTAAGTAGTGAAAGAACAGCAGAGGATCCTGCCTGCGGTATTACACACTTCACAGAATGTGCTTCTGTGTTGTGAAATAAAGTAAGGCCTAACCTGAACTTGAATTCCAGGGTACAGTTTATTCCAGAATTATTTGGCTGCTATTCACCCATTTTTTGGGCATTTGAAAATCCAGGTTCATG
This sequence comes from Pterocles gutturalis, assembly GCF_000699245.1. Taxonomy (NCBI): domain Eukaryota; kingdom Metazoa; phylum Chordata; class Aves; order Pterocliformes; family Pteroclidae; genus Pterocles; species Pterocles gutturalis. The sequence goes on from NW_010109929.1 coordinate 85,489, forward strand.
CTTTTTTAAAATTTAATTTAAATCAACCCCACGGTTTATTCCTCCAGCACATTAGCTTGTTATAAACAATCCAGATCTACATGAAGTTGTGAAGACCTAACAGTTATTTCAGGGTTTATTTTCTTTTGAATTAAACTGACAGTGGGTATAAAAGAGATATTACAAGGTTTAAATTAAGTCAACTTCAAAGGCTAACCTAAAAGTAAACTGTAGATACTGCACCAGTAACCCTGCTCACTTGCATGGCTCTACAGACACATTGTCCTTTTTAAAATGTTTTTCTCTCCTCTGTTAATGCATGAAAGACCCAAACAACAACAGATGAAATCAGTTAAATAACCATAAACTGGCACAACAGCTGACCTGATTATATGCAGAGTGCTGTCAAATCCATAAAATAAACAAACTTCTTCTCCAAAGGCTCAGTACTATATTCATGGTAGGTATGGAACAGTTACTGGGGAAAACACATTTTTTTCAAAGCAGTTGTCTTAAACAGTTGGAAAACCAACATCCATGTACAGATGCAAAATACCCCTAAGGTTGTAAACAATGTAGCTTCACGTGTTCCTTCTGCCCCAGAGTAGAACTGTGTAAGAATATAGAAAGATCAACATGCTAATGGAAGAAGAAATTCCATTTGTTAGACAGCTTGTAAATACATACCTGGACACGAGCCTCTGTGAGTTTGGCTCTTTGCGCAAGTTCTTCCCTGGTATAAATATCAGGGTAGTGTGTCCTCTCAAAAGCTCTTTCCAGCTCTTCCAGTTGCTCTGCTGTGAAGGTTGTCCTGCTACGACGCTGCTTTCTTTTTAAAGGTAAATCTGGTTCTGAATCGATGTCAGAGCCTTCATCAGACTGGGGTGCTGATGCTCAAAAAAGAAAAAAAAATGAAAGACAAAAATTAGCTTTAGTTGAGGGGGCGGAGGGGGAAGCAAAATATTGTATCAACTGATGATATCTTGTTACATGGAAAAGCTCCTTTTGCACCATGACTCAGAACTGAGTTGGCAAACTTCAAAAAAGCCAAAAAGTGAGAAACAAATCAGACAGTTAAATGTTACATTGTGCAAATGTGCCCAAAACAAATAAGAATTGTTGAAATTTTTACTAAGAGTCTAGCACCTATTCCTGGCCCAAAAATATTTAAGGATCTCTAGAAACTTTTTAGGGTAAATGAATTATTGGATTTCTGTGTTTTAACTCCTCCAGGAGTTAGTAAAAACTTGAGCAGTACTGCTTAGTCCCAAGAAACCAGACAAGCAATATGGCCTTGATCCTTTTCCTGAACTAGTGAACAGGTATAAATTTTGTCACACCAGTGTGCATGTTGTAACTTAAACATTCTGACTCTATAGACACATGTCCATGAGACCCTGTCTGTAGATCCGTTACTAAAACATTATTGCTGAAATGGTTATGGAAGTCATTACAAAGGTATGGGCAGCACTACTGAAGAAATTAGTTCTCCTATACAATAAAATATTTACTTCATGTCATATATATTTTTTGTCCTACACTCAGAACAGTATTTTACACACGCTTGTGTTAGTGTGACTTAGCATATTCAAACATTCCTTCTTGTTTGCGACTTGCTTGCCTGTCTTAGGACCATTTAACATAACCTTAGGATAGGCCAGACAAGTATTAATATAAAAAAAAAATTTGAGACACGTTGCACAAAGTCCGGCAAGGACAGCTCAGAGCAATAGTTTGACTTGACTCTTCCAGTTACTAAAGCAAGGAGACTCCAGCATATGTGGTGACCAGAGCTGAAACACAGACTGCATGCCTGGTTTCATCATTATTCCTGCCAACCTTGGGAGGTTTTCCAGCACAGAGCACAGCTACACACAGATGTGCTGATGCCCAGCCTCCAGGCAACAGTCCAGGACACGGCTGTGAAACACCCAGGCTGCGTTGGACCAAAGGCCCCTCGCCACACCCCGAGTCGGTACTTAAGGAGAGTCAGCAAGAAACAGACCACCTACAGCATGTCCACGGCCCAGGAAGTGGCTACCAACTCCTGTGATCAGCAGTTTAAAGATAAATCAAAACCTAAACTCTTACTGGGTTTCAGGGATGTGGAGAGAACGAGATTACACACATAGAACCAGCTCCTGGCATCGCTGCTTGTTCCCCCTGTGCTCCCTGGCAACCAAGTGAACTCCAGCTACAGCCCAGCTGCAGCTGAACCCATCGCTGTAGCTGTGAAGGCAGCAAAGCCTCCTCCAATACCAGATCACATTCTCTTTCTCCAACAAACAGTAATGAACCAGAAGAGTAGACTTCCAAAGCCAGTCTTCACTTGCATCAGCTGCTGAGCCAGGCAACAAGCATTTCTTCTTGCCTGAGCCTTCAAAGGAAACCACCTAAAGAGGGCAGACGCTCCCCAGTGATGCTTGAACTGCTTGTTCAGTTGAAATACAAGCATTGCTTCCACTGCTTCAATAATGCCATATAAATTATTGATATAGATATTGATTTAAAATAATCTTATTAACTTGATTTATTTGGAAGTAACTGAGAACACAAAGCCAAAAAAGAAATCGCTGTTTCTCAAGCTCCAGCTAAAACCCCCACCACGTTCATTTCTGGCTATCTTACATTTCCAATTTCACTCAAGCTGTTTGAACTAATAAATACACCTAATCTGTTTACTTAGTCTTACAGCATGAGAAAGATAAAGTGCTTTTTCAGACAATTCAGCTGAAGAATTTATGAATTTCTGCATACCAAAAAAAAAGAACAATTACTGTTGGACCAGAGGCTCTCGTGTGAAAGCTATCTTCATGGTCCAGACACCATCAGTATCTTGGATTCAACACACACAGGACATCAGCAGAAACTCCCATAGAGCTTCAATGGGAGCAGCTGAAGAGTTTATGAATTTCTGCATACCAAAAAAAAAAAAAACAATTACTGTTGGACCAGAGGCTCTCGTGTGAAAGCTATCTTCATGGTCCAGACACCATCAGTATCTTGGATTCAACACACACAGGACATCAGCAGAAACTCCCATAGAGCTTCAATGGGAGCATCAATGTACTGTGAAAACATCCAACTCCCAGAGTTTCTTACTTGCGTGGAAGTTTTGCCCCAAGTAAGACTGGATTAAGCTGTTCCAGTTCTTGAGAATATTGTCCTCAAGAACAAAGGGGAATCAGCACAAACATCCTATCCCAAACAGTTCAAGTTCATTCCTTATCAAACAGGCGATCTAGGGTAAATTAATTCCTTATGAAACAGGTAATCTAGGGTATCCCAAAAAGAACATAACACATTATCTGAACTAGTGACAAATCTCAAATCTTCGCAGCTGGGGTCCCAAGTGACACCTGCGTTCCTCAGCGACTGCCAAGTTACAAGCCTCCAGGATGGCTTCATGCCGTTGTTCAAGATTAAAAACAAACATAGGATATTTAAAATATAGTTTTTCCCTATATTAGCTTCAGATACAAGTCACCCACCTTCAGCAGAACAGCTATTGCTGACAAGCTATTTCAGTGGAGGAGAGCCCACCAGCCACACTGGCAGGGGCACAATGGCTA
>NW_010109929.1:89070-91168 GCF_000699245.1 Pterocles gutturalis
CACTGGCAGGGTCACATTGGCTAGCGCTGCACTCTGGCTGTACCTGATGTGGTAAGATCTGAAACAGAGTTCAGGAAGGTCCCTTTTGGAGACAACTTCTCTAACAAAAGTTGCCTTCGATTGTGTACAATAAGTGTTTTGGTTTTGGTTTTTTTTAAAAAGTCAAATCCCCAGATCTCAGGAACTTTTTCAGATTCTACACTTATGTATGGAACACCTTCAAATGTCTACATATATGCCTATAAAAAGCCAGCTTAAACTGTGCAATTTAAAGTGGATATTTATTGCTAAATTTCTGAAGTGAATTCCCTCACCAACTGGGAGGGAAATATCAGAAGACCTATAATGACCTTTCTAAAAGTGTTTTATGAAGACTTAGCAAAATCTTGCAATGTTTCCCTGCACCTTGGATTCATGCAGCAATGAGAACACAGAACTGAAACACTGACTCAACTTCATTTTCATTCTAGCTTTACATTTCATTAAGCAGTGTATGAAAGGCACAAAGGTAAACCAGTCAGAAAAAAATGAACAAAGTATCTAAGAGTTCAAGACAATATGTCTAATCAAGAGCAAACATTTAGAGAGAAGGTAATAAAATTAAACTAGGGAAAAAACATATATCAAATTAAATGGCTTGCATATCTCTCCGATTTCATTGGGCCTGGCTGCTTGCATATCTCTCCTCTTCACTGGGCCTGGCTGCTATGTGCAGCTTTATTGAAAACATTGAGTCCCTTCTCTTGTCTGATCTGCAATATTAAAATCAGACAAATGTAATCTCAAATTATAGCTGCATGTCTGTACTACAAACCACACTATTTTTATTTCTTACAAAGTCTTCTTAATTATTCTTTGTTTCAATCAAGTTTTTATTCTTATTTTTTCCTATTAAAATACCATTATTAGACTTTTATATAGGTGAGAAGCGAATCAGAGTATCGGCTAAGCACATAAATTGAACACACCCCAGCCTTTGAAAAGGTAGTATTTATTTTATATATGTTCAATATCCACAATGTATTGCTCTTTTGCTAAGCAGTGTCTTGCTAATAGATCCAACAACTTTGACAATATAAAAAGATATTATTCAGCACAGGTAAAGGTGGTCAGATTTTGACTGGGTTATTTCCATCTCCATCACCCCTACCGACACACAACACACATATTGCTAATCTCTACAGTTGTCCTGATGACCTTAATACTCCAACCCCTTGAGCTATAAATAGGAGAAAGGAGACTCACCAGCATCCTGGGAGATCCCCGGCCAGACAGACCCCTTGGGATCACCCTGTCCCTCCTCACTGCAGAGCTCTAACTGGGAGAGGCAGCAAAAGCACTACCAGTGGCTGAGCCATGAAGTTTAACTAAAGAAAGAATTACAGAATTAAAGAGCAATTATTTGTCCCTTAACCCCTGGTGACCTGTCTGGTGGCCTGAGGGAACACTGCATGCCAGTTGTCACCGCAATACACAAAAACCCTCTGCCCAGGGTGGCAGGCATTTGGTCACCTGGAGCTCTGCAGCCATCCCTTTTCCAAACACCATGGTCAGGGCAAAAACTGAACAGCAGAATAACGCACAAGAGGTCATTCTGTGGGTTCTTCCTCTCAGTGAGACATTTCATCTGAATAATTAAATCACAAAAACTTGTCAACCATTTCAAACCCGTGCATGACGGCGGCAGCACAGCGCACCTGACGAGCGCAGGCAGAGGTGATCTGTCTGCTGCCTGCGAAGGTGCGACTTCTCTGGCAATCTATCTGGGAAAATTTTTAATAAAGCATTACACAGCCTCTTCCTCTTAAGCATAACAGCCTGGGGTCTGCCCTAGATAAATTCTGTCTAGCCATGGATCTGGCTAAAATAAGATTCAAAAAAAAAAAAAAAAAAAAGAAAGAAAACAGTACACCAAAGGCCAGGGATGGTTCTGGCGGCAGTTTATTCGCTACCCAGAATCTTCTCATTTCTTTATTTGTACAAGACTAACTTCACAGGCTCTCCCCGTCGTGCCCCATCTCCACCACTCAAGGCTGCAGCCATAGCACCCCAGGTCTGGGGGCAGCTGGGGCACTCTGCCGCGGGAGGCAGCGGGGAC
>NW_010109929.1:91188-113688 GCF_000699245.1 Pterocles gutturalis
GGCTGGCCCCCGCAGCCGCCCACGCCCGGGGAGACGCAAGTGACCTCCCTCGTGTTCACTCGGGTGCAGGCAAGGAGGAACACGGCAGGGCTGCTACCCCCTCACAAACCCCCAGCAAATGACAAATGACACTTTCTCTTTGTGATCTTTGGGATTTTTGTTGACTTATTTGGAGGCTTTTGTTGAGTCCTAAGAAACAGCCTGTGGCTGAGGCCTATTGGGCCGATTTCCACGCTCCATCTGTGGTATCCATCAGCAGGGCCTTCGCCCGCATTCAGGGCCCTGACACCTGCCTGGCAGGATGCGGGGAGGCACAAAGGAGGCTGCGGTGGATGCGAGGGGGGCCGGGGAGAGCAGCCTGGGTGAAGGGGATGCTCAGCAGGGGTTAATCCAAGCTACCCCCTCCCCAAACTTCAGCACCTGGAGGCATCCCTCCAAGGCTGCCTCTCCCTGACAGAGGTAAGGGGACTCCAACACAACCCTCCATCATGTTGGGGGTGAATTAATGAAGAAAGGGAGAGAGGGACAGGAAAACTGTCCCAGGATGTGGGCCGTCAGAGTCACCCCAGGCACTCCCTAAATAAACCTCCGGCACTGGCTTCCTGGGAGCAGTGGTTGGTGGCCAGCAGGGCATTCCTCCCTGCATCCTTGTTTGTGTTGGGGTAGGCTTTCAGCAGCTGGCGTTTTAGCAGTTGACAGGCTAGAAACACGTCAGGCATCTTTTCTTTCCTCAAAAAAAAGTCCACAGAAAAATAAAACAGCATCTTTATTTCCTACCAACAGCCCCCCTCTCTGCTCCCCCCTGAGCAGTCCTGTTCAGGGCAGGCTCATATTTGCGTACAAAATATAACGAAGACTCTGGAGCTGACTAACTACCTCCCTCCCAGGGCATCCACTCTTCATTTTGCTGTATCTGCCTGGGGAAACCTGACGCCAGGCTCCTCTTCTCCTCCTCCTGAAACCTCACTGTCCCAGCAAGGAGCCATTAAAAAGAAAATGTGCCCTGCCGGGTCTGTGCTAATCAAAACAGGACAAATAAACTCTGACACTCAACAACTCCCCTAGTGCCTGCAGCCCTGGGCGGTGACTACAGATTAGTTATTAATATGGCAGGCAGCAGGGGATGAGCTCGGGGGGTCTGCAGTCACCCCTCAGCCACCTGTGAGCTGCTGAAGAGGCCACCACTGAACACCATGTTTGTATAAGATAAAGCATGCTCCCAGGATTAGAAGAGCACCCCTAAATTTTAGGTTGTGGTGCTCCCACTGAAGCACTTTTGGCAAGTTTACCAGGACTCAGAACTGCAGTTTTATCCATTCACTGTTCACTTTCTGTGCTTTACCGCCAAGTTCCATCCCATTATGTCACAGCCCAAAATCTGTTAGCAGCTGGACTCCTCTTCTTTGAGAGGAAAATAAAAGCAAATTAAAATAAAAAACAACAACAAAAACTTAAAGAACAAAACAAGAAGCCACAAAAGATTTCTCAGTGGGGTTAAGATAAAACACACTAATGCTGCTACATGCTGCCATTTCCTTGTTAAAAGTGAAAATTTTGGATTAGCAAGTATATGAGAAAATTCTCAATCCTGCTAGAAAGCAACAGAATATCTAGTATGATGTGAAATACTCATGAGTAGAAAAGTTTATTTTAACCCTTTCTACTGGTATTTTGGCTATGATATACCAAAAAACAAGAAACGAAAACAGAAAGGCAAACCTCTGTTCCAGACACGAACATTGCTCATCTAACAAGGATTAAGTCACACTTCAATTACTCCTTTGAAAACCACTGCTGTTTGCAAAGGGCATACTTACAAAAACATTGTAAGTGGCTTTTTCTTTTTAAACTCCACAGGCACTTTACAAAAGTCTGCAGTGAGAGAATGAGATAAATGTGAAGAAAACATGTTTCTGTTTAAGTAAACTGATTAATAAGAGTAATTAATCGGTTACTGGAATTGGAAAAGAGCAACCCCATGTCCTGTGAGCTCTAAGCTGGAAAGTCAGCACAGAAAGGGAACAACCACCACAACAGTGACAAAAGTGATCTTCTTGAGAGAAGTGGATGGTATTTTTATATTGTTTGGGCTGATTCACATAGAGAAGTGTGCTTTGTACAGCAAAGTGAAAAGGAAAACAGTAGCTGCAGTAAAAGGAAGTGGCCAACAGTGACTTTTATTTACAATTACCAAGAGACAGGCTATTATTGACCATATGTGCCACAATCGCCCTCCTTATCATGGGTTGGCCATCATGTCCATTGGGAGCTGTTAATGAACTGGGTAATTGAGCTGCTGACATGTGTTACCAAAACAAAACAATAGGAAGAAGAGACAAATGAACATTTTATTTGCCAATCAGAGTAGGTTCGGCTTTTCAGAGAGCTGTGCCTAAGTAAGTGGCTGAATACATAAAACAGTGCATTGAAGGCAGGCAGATGCATGCACAATAATGGTTAACTGACAGCCTATGGCCCATCTGTGCTTAACATTTTGTTAAAGAAATTACTTGACTTGCTAAAGAGATAAATCATACAGCTGCCCCAAGTGCTGCATTATAAGAGATAAATCATTAGCTAAACTGTTTCATGCTTAAAATGACAATGCATATTAACAGTTACGCAGGGACATTTTGTCAGCACAGCTTGATGCAGTTATAATTTACAAAAAATGTGACAGCTCATAGCTATTCAACGATTTCAACTTAGAAGAGAATGACAACACTGTGAAAACAATTTCACTGCACAAACAATAGACAATTCACAGTCTCTTCTTTTTAAAAGTATATTTAATTTTTTTTGAATGATGAAATAATATGGAAAGGAAAAAAACAGCCAACGTTTAACTGTTCTGCACCATTAATCTGCTAGCATGTACCTCATTCAAAACCACAGAGCAGCAAAAAGGAACACATTCCATTTTAAATATCAAAGACTGCATCCCCAGCACTAAGAATAAATGGCTAATTCTCAGCTGTGCATGAAAAGATAAAGAATTTCTGGAGTGAAAGGAAGGGAAGAGGAAACTGCAAATACAACTACAAAAATCTTTTCTTATTCCCCCACCTCCTCTTCCAAAAAGAGATTTGTTTTGTTGAGAAAAATAACATTAAAGTACTTAACAGCTTTGCATGTGGGCCCAATCCCACTCTCAAGTTGCACTGCTTTAAATTTGCACAGGGAATTACTATCATTATTATTTTATGTTGTAAAATAAATGTAAACGAACTACAGTTAGTGCTCAGATCCTGATGCACACACATGGGCGTATACAGCGCAGGAAACCAGCCCAAGGGAGGGGAGACAAACGGACCCCTCTCCTCCTGGCTTGGTGGCACAGACCAGGGTGAGCCAGCCCCCACTGCCTGGGGGAGAAGTATGATTTGGTAAAACTCTGCAGCCTGTGGGACCTTTCTCATGGTTTCAGAGGTTGGTGCCCACATAAGGGTTAACTCAGGTTTAATGACCAAATAAAAGTGAATAATTGCTACAACTTTCCCCACAAAGACAAGACCACCTTGCTGACTTCATAAGGTTTCTATTTACTGACTTCAAGGGACTATACCGCTGTTTCCACCAGTATAAGAGCAAAGCTGGATCCAGGCAAGATTTGGCCCTTACTCAGTCTCTCCCATCATTCCCAGTAGATCCAGGGAATGAGTTCAGCGAAAGAGAGCTGGCACTGTGATAACCCCGGGGCTAAAATAGAAATAAACCTGTACAACCACACTGTCACTGGACTCTGAGTCACCCCAGCCGCTCTCTCTGAATGCAGCCTATTGACTCTGAGAGGAGGGCTTTTGAAAAAGCACAGAGGAGTCACAAGCACATCCCATTTTCACCAGGAGCTAACCAGTGCCCACATCTGGGGGCTCTTCCAACCCTTCCCACAGGGAGCATTCATGGTAACACCGCAAACACCAATACTGTATTTAAGCATTGCAACATCTTGTTTTCTCACAAAAAAAAAAAAAACAAAAAAAAAAAACCACACTTCAGGAGATTTCAAGGGAAGAACTCCAGAGGACTCAAAAAAACCCAAAAAACAACAACAAAAAAAACCCACACAAAACAAAACCAAAGCAAAAAAAACCAAAACCACAAAAGAACAACTTTATTTCTTAAATTTACAAAAATGTGAAGGAGACTAAACGCTCAAATCCAAATGAGGTTTGCTCTCAACAACCTTTAGGAAGCTGACATTTTAAACAATATATAAAAGATGGGGAGACTTAAGAGGAAAGTTAAATCTCTGTTTTCAAGTCCCAGAACTTACTAAGAAACTGTTGGCATCGTGACTTCAAGCCAATATCAGCTGGTGCAAGAGCCGATCAGTAAAGAATTAAGACTGAAAACATTGTGTATCCTGGGAGATGGAATTTGTCAGCTGAGAAATTAAATAAAGCAAATGAAGGAGTCTCTGGATAAATAATGAGATTGTATTAGAGAGTTAAAGCACTGCAAATAATTGAGCTGTCAGCAGTCTCTCACTGTGTAGGCAGTATGGATTATTCATAAGAAAAAAAAAAATCTATAAATTATATTTGGCTCAATCCTTTGCAATAACAGCATGCAAACGAAACTCCTAAAGTTATACAAGCTGATCAAACTTACTGGGCACACCAAGAAGGAAAAATCTTACAAGTATTTTTCAAGACGCTTTGTTCAGCTTCAGCTCTGCATGGCTCCACCCAGTTCTGACCAACACATGGTATTGTTAAAATATTTTTGAAGAAAAAAGAAATTGCACCAGTGCCCAAGGTAAAAAAAATTGAGAATATTTTAATACATCTCCTATCTCTCTCAACTAGCTCTAGCACCTTAATTAATACCACCCTTGATTCAAAACATACAAACACTGACAGAGAAAGCTGTTGTAGATAGTTTCATCTCAATTTCAACGTTACAATCCTCAAAAGTCTCTATGGGAAACCAAGGCTATCATCTCTTCCTAAACTCATAGCTGCAGCCAGACCACCCCTCAAGCCACTTTTACCTACTACAGAGCTAAACTGAGTTATATCACCTCTATTTATCACTCTCAGGACTTGGGATGGCCAAAATATTTCCAGACTTCTTTTTTTTTAACAGAATATTGGATTTTGTCATTGAGTACTCTGTTTCCTCAATAAATCACTTCACTTTGCAGATCACTGTTATTATGTGAAAGAAAACTAAAAGCACTTACTTTTTTTTTTTCATTTTCCAGAGTTTAGTCAATAAAAAAAAAGGTTAATTTTTTTATTATACATTCCTCCTGGGATTGATTTTCCAGTGTGCAATCTACTCACAGAATCACAGAATGTTAGAGATTGGAAGGGACCTCGAAAGATCATCTAGTCCAATCCCCCTGCCGGAGCAGGACACCTAGATCAGATCACACAGGAACGCATCCAGGCCGGCTTTGAATGTCTCCAGAGAAGGAGACTCCACAACCTCTCTGGGCAGCCTGTTCCAGTGCTCTGTCACCCTCACTGTAAAGAAGTTTTTCCTCATACTCAAGCGGAACCTCCTATGTTCCAGCTTGAACCCATTGCCCCTTGTCCTATCACTAGATGTCACAGAGAAGAGCCTGGCTCCATCCTCCTGACACTCACCCTTCACGTATTTATAAACATTAATTAGGTCACCCCTCAGTCTCCTCTTTTCCAGGCTAAAGAGACCCAGCTCCCTCAGCCCTTCCTCATAAGGGAGATGCTCCATTCCCTTAATCATCTTTGTGGCTCTGCGCTGGACTCTCTCCAGCAGTTCCCTGTCCCTCTTGAACTGAGGGGCCCAGAACTCCTGCCAAATGCCTCATTTCCAGCTAAATCTGTTAGTAACTCAAGGTCACTCCGATCACAACTACATAAGAATTGGGGTGCTGACCTCAAAATCCATCATCTTCTGTCATGGGACCTGGTCCTACTGGGTACTGAGGGCTCCAGTCCCACTGGCCAAAGACAGTCTGTGCCCTTATGGTAGTTCAATATTTGGGATTAAAGGACCCTTGGCACTGTTACAATGGGACAGCAGTAGGGTGTTCAGCACCTCTTTGTGTTACTTCCCAGGTTTTTCATTCCCACCTCCTGCCTTGGACACTAGCACCCAGGTGCAGGACTTCTTGGCACATGAGACTCCCTGGAGCCCACAATGCTGTTTCATTTGTTATACTGCCTGTGATGCCGTTACAGCACTTAACTTGGGTCCATGCAAGAGCCAGTCACCTGCAGATTCTCCTTGTCTCCTGCCCTGTGGAGCTTGTGTGCCAGCGAGCTTCTGGCATCATCTTTTAATTACCCTTCCCAGGGACTTGTGGTGCAATACCTGCACACAACCCACACTGCTCTGGTTAAGTGAAACGTAAGCAAGCAAACCTTGCAAAATCTATTAGAGCTCACAGATGCCACCTGATTATTGCCATGTTATATATAAACGGACATGAGAAACTAAAGCAAGACATTTTCATTTTTCAGGTAGATATAAAAAATTATTGAAATTTGGGTGATTAAAAAAGGAGTTCCATGCACTCATGCGATGCTATAACAAGATTAACACTTTGATCTGCTAATAATAAAGCAAGGGATACAGTTTGCTACTTATTCAAAAGAAACATGAGGAGCTTAATTTCCAATTAAAACCTACAATTCTTCAGTCCCATAAGAAAACCAGAATGAAGCCCAACACCAGCCAGCCTCAGAGCAGTCACCAGAAGGGGCTGATGTGCCGTGCTGGGCTGCAGCCAGCCCCACATCACCTTTACAGCACAGAAAATATGTCCAGCGTGGAGTCACTCTTGATCCATTCTCTACACCGCAGACATATGTAATTCCCACTCATTCACTCTCATTTACTACTTGTTGACAGATGCTGATAAATGGTCTTGACAACCTAACAGAACGATGGCTGCTGGTGGGTGCTTAACAGTAGGGATGGTATTTGACTAAACATACACATGCTTACATCATCTGCTTTGAAACCTCTGCAGATACTAACAATAAATTCATAACTGTCCCTCTGAATTACTAGCAACCCCAAAAAAGGAAAATGTAACTCTGCAGCAAATTTTGTGAGATAAACCCACTGGCTTTTCTTAACTATTCCTCCACACACATAAGACAGAAGCAGCAGGGATGCCTGTCGGTATATCCTGTAGGCTTTGCTTGGACACTAACATTACAAAACATATTTTGATTCTTGTTTCTGTTTTTCCCCCCCCTCACAATATTATCTTGAAAGAGTATTTGTTCTGGAACCAAGATTAAATAAAGTTTTAATGTGTATCAAGCCACTTTATGTAACTCCAACGTTAACAGAGATTTAAAACAATGAGAAATGAAATGTGTGTGTTGATCCAAATGTGTGTACAATCCATGGTGTACACAAAGCACAACTTACATACTTACATTATTATGCCAATGTAAAATGTTAGCTTAACTATTGCCTTCACTATATTAATTTTAGCAGGCTTCACCATGGTACTTTGCATTTTGTACCTGTTTAAAGGGAGCTGTGATTTCAAGCACTTCCCAATAAAATTTGACTGAAAAACATTTCCCAGAAAGCTGCAAATTAAACAAAATAAACTGGGCAAATTAAACAAATAAGGCTGCTTCCATTTTGGGGGGATAGGGATGTACCTGCACTCTAAAAATATAATTCCCACAGGCATTTAAATAACTGTTCTATAGCAGTGTTACTCAACCTTCATTTAACCCAGGGACCAGAGCAGTCCCTAAGAGGACAGTGTGTCAAACACCTGCTGGCTCCCAACAGCTCCTGGCACCACTGTGGCTGTGGGGTTAGTCAGCCCCAGTTCCTGTGCAGCTTCTGGGAAAGGGCTGTGTTGAGGGCTTTCAAGAGTTCAAGGGCTTGCCTCTTTTTTTTTTTTTTGGGGGGAAAAAAAGGGGAGCGGAGGGGGGCCGGGATGGGTGGAGGGAGTGTTGTTCAGTGGTTGGGTTTGTTCTTTTTAAAAATTAACAGTATTTAAAGTTTGGGTTGCTACTAAGTATGTTGTAGCTTTCTCTGCAGTGCAAAATTATATAGCGGAATACAAGATCCAGGGATTTTCCTCAGCTTTTTAGGTAAGCCTTTAAGTAAACAAAGATATTGAAAAGCCTGAACAGAGGGATAAAATTTTAGACTAGGGCTTAGGTATTTGTTCAGTTTCTAAGAGTCGTACGGATTTGAAGCCAGCTTGGGCCATTTAGCTAGTCTACCCTGTATTTATTGACAGCTGTGAGGCAGTATAGACCCAATACTACACCTCTGCTACACATCAAGCATGTGGGATACCTCCTGCATCCCATCTGCAATTACAGCCTCCCAGGTCTGATACCCAAGATGTGCATCCCAAGGTTCCAGATCCCCAGTTCTCACTGATCACTAATCCTGGTTATTTTCCATTCTCACACCACCTCACCCTGCCTTGCAGTTTCCAAATCAAGCTTACAGCTCTTCACACTTGCACAGTGCAAGGTGTTAGGGGATGCTAAAATGCCCCAGAGCTCTGCAGTACTGCTCTTGCTGCCATACCTGACAGAAAAAATTGACTGTCAGATTATTAAGCACTAGGTGGATCTACTACCAACCGGAGTTGTATTTTTTGCTGTCTCAGTTTCCAGAGACTTAAGTAGCACAGATTATGCTACACATGCTATCCTCAACATACAGATCCTAGCCACAGCCAAAATATACTACAGGCACACCTTATGTACAGAGTTTGCGTGTAAATGCGTACACAGTAGTGCGTAATCTGTGAACAGTGCATGCGTGCATAAAGATTCAAAACACACCTTCTGTAACGCCAACAGCAGCAATCACCTGGTATGCAAATAAGGAGATAAAAGGCAGCAGGTTTAGTTTTATAAAGATGCAAGTGTACTGCAGTATCTTTGATATCCTGAGCACACAGATCAAGGCAGTACCATGACCCACACACTTCGCACAGTGTCCCAAAAACTTAAGCACCTGGAGTTTCAATGACTTAAAGTTACATGATCACCCAGAGAGTACTTGAGTCACCTATAATGTACAAAACCACACATTTGCTCCTTGCCATTTCCAATGGAAGAGACACTGAAGAATCTAGTTCTTCATCTCATGTATTAAATGCAAATCTCATAATTTCAGTGGTCTTTGGATCAAGCCTCTAGACTTGGATATAACCCTCAATCACCCATAGATGTCAGGAACTTCCACACACAGAAGACATATGGTAGATAGCCTTTAAATTGGTCCCTTTTTTCCAGATGGGAACCCAGTGAGAGCCTTTTTTGGAGCACAAAGAGGAGTTAATTGCTAGATGATCTATCTCCCACACACTGAAAATCAATGGTTTCATCAAAGCTGATGGTTATACCCTCCAGAAATAGGGCAAATTCTCTAAGATAACAGTGAAAGTGGTCCCAAACAGATTTGCAATGCTTAAAACTAGAAAAAAAAATACCAAAATGCAAACACGTGAATCCAGAAAAGTTGTTAAAAAAAAAAAGTTTCTTAGCTACAATCTTTGATCTCTGTAAAATCAACTATCTTAAATTGTTAGGCTGCAGGGTTAATTGATAGCATCTATTTTTAAAGGTTCTCTTTGTTTCACAGAAGTCCTCTACATTATGTGGGGGAGGGGGAAGGGGAGAATCTGGGAAAAGCTTTATTTCAGCTATAAAACTGTAAAAATTCTGGCTCCTGCTTCATCTTGCCTTCCACTTCTATGGCACCACTGAACGGAGTCCCTGTTTTTTCTACTTGTACATGACTAAGAGCACCACAGCCTGTGAAGACTCGTACATGTGGTGTTGGGTGCCAGTAACACCACGAGTGAGCATCTTAATAGCTCCCCAGTAAAACATGTAATGAGAGAGCTTTCTTATGCAGAAAAAAAAAAAATAGTTCTCATTGTTTCCAATTTCTCCTGAAGACACTGAAATCCTCCTAATACTGCACCATCCTCAAAATCAAGAGGGTTTCATGAAAGCAAACTCTTCACAATTCCAGAGTGTTTGGCATTTGTCTGCCACAGTATGAAACCATAGCAGGTCCTGAAATGGGAGCTTGGGTTTGGTTGCATGAGAATTGTACCTTGTCTGTAAGTCAAGTCTGAAACAGAAATACCCCCATGGTGACTACTGGACGAAGTGCAACTGCTAACACACAGACTGCCTCCCCTGCCCATGCAGACAAGCAGCACGTATTTTGGTGGACTTTTCTAGGAAGCTTAGAAAAGAGAAGTATTCAACACCCACCGAATTTCAGCAAAAAGCATGCATTTTTTTTGTTTGACAGCAAATTTTTTAAAATGCTAATTTTTTCCTCGATTCACACCCTACGGATTGTGAGATGCAATTCTCTCTGCTTTGGGTCACTAAAGGTCTCTGCCGAGAGCCACACCAAAGTGTTAAATACAGATTAGGAAGTCACAACTTAGCCTGCAACCCAGCCAGACAGAACTCAACGCGAAGGCCTGACAGATGCCCCAGATGTGTCCAGGGGAGCCTGCCAGAATGAACTCTGCACAATAGCAGAGGGACAGAAAAGAATATAAGCTGCATGCTCCCAGCCAGCCTCCTGTGTCTGCAAAGGAAAAACAGAGATCAACTGAGAAATTAGCTTCTTGCAGCTTTTCTAAGTGGCTTCCTTTTTATTGTTAGCGAAGCAGGGTAAGGAGATCCAGAGTCCCAGGTTTAACGCTGCTCAAGAGGATCACAAACCACAGAAACAAGTGCAAGAGACCTGCCCTGCGAGGGCCACGTTTGTGGACTTTTTCCCTTTATCTACCATTGGCACCAAATAATCCGTGTTTCTCTGTCCCTGGCAGCATGCAATGTTGTGCCTCTGGGCTCCCAGCAGAAGCCTAGAACACTCACTGTCACAATGGACATCAAATTAGACAGGAACAAACGGCGAGGTTCCATTGCTGTGACAGCTTACCAACATCTCTGCTGCAGTTCGGGGACCAGCGGGCCAAGACCACTGCTCCTCACAGAGCTCAAGAACCTCCATCTCCGCTTTAGAGTCTAAACACGTCTGGTGCACCGTCCTACACTTCCATCATTAGGTGCTTTCTTCAGGGACATAAAGATGTGTGTTGGTGCAGCTCCCAGCACAGCGGCAGCCTGCAAGCAGGGCTCCTGTTTACCATAGCCACAAAACAACAAGTGGCTGAGCAACAGATGGCCTGGAAACATTGCTGGTGTTTTCAGTGACAAGTACCTTATTCAGACACTCTGGTTAGACTTTCCAAATCATGGTCTACGGGCAGTTACACCAAATAATACCTTACAAAAAAAACTTAGACCCAGGTTGTGCTCTGGTCAACATTCACCTAACATATATCATCATATAAAAATGGATTAACCAATACACATAGTGGATAACTTCACAGCGAATGCTCAGATTGAAATCTTCAAAGAGCAGCCTGCATCTGTCATTAAAACTAACAACAGTCATGCTGTTCTGCTAAGGTACCAGAATGCGTATTTCTAAAATCCTTGCACTGTTTTCAAAGTCTGCTTCAAACATCAGAATTCTTCTGCAAAAGTCAAACTTTTTTTTTTTTTTCCCCAATTTGACTGTTCAGGAAAAAAGTTTGCAAAAGTAGTTCAATCAAAACAGAATCCCATTCTATTTCCATGGTCATCTTTGTCTTGCTTTTTCAATCCCACATCACTCAGAATCTTTCTTATATTGTTCTATGTAAGACACAAAACCAGCATAAGCGCAACTGAGATTTTTTTTCATCAGGATCTAACCCAAGAAAAATAATTAAAATCAGGGTCTGTGTGAGGAAGAGTCTAGACCATCTTCTGACCATCTTGCAAGAAGTAGGACATCACTGCCTGTCTCAGAACAGTCACACGTCCAACTAGAATTAAAAAACAAGCATCGTTCCCTCCAGGAACATTATGGACTGGAGACTTGAATTTTCATTACAACCTGGGACCGCCAAGGTTCAGCAGAAGGTTTGGGATCTTTCTAAGCAAGCCTGGACATGTTTTTGAATAAAAAATGGGCCTATTTATGGTTTTGCATCAAAGTCATGTGAAATGTGTGGTTTCGCATGGCTTCAATTAGAGACAAGCCTGAGGCACAGAAAGTTCAGATCCTGATCTGGATCCAGACCCACCCAAGGCTGAGGGACATTTAGACTAAGGCACTTGGTTCTTGTCCATCACCAATGCCAGCATGAAAGCCAGGTGGGACTCACATTCAGCAGACCCCCACTTCTCCCCAGATTTTCGCAGCTTTTCCAACTTAACATGGCAGCAGAAGCAGGAGGGTTCCTATGACTAAGACGGGATCTGAAACCTGTAAGACACTGTTTGAGTCCCTGCAAACCAAAACCATGGCATCTTCCCAGCTCTCACAATTAAGCTTTAAGTCATAAGGAAAAAAAGAAAACCCAAATTAACAGCCATGTTGACAGTTTTATAGAACCCTGAGGGCTCTGCCTACATCCAAAGACGACAGTGAGGCTTTTTTAAATTAAAGTGAATTAGCAATCAAGTTCCTAAGAAAGACTCTTTTAATAAATTAAAGGGCAGAATTCAAAACAATTTCAGAAGTAATCCTTTGGCCATAAATCATTCTCTCTACAGTGGAAAAATGGAACATTGTCATTCTGATGCTTGTCTTAATTCACATGCAGTTGTTTTCCTCTTCTAAAATAATTATTACGTTAGTGGGCATCATCTTTCAGTAAACTCATGTTGCCATCGGCTTCATTAGGAGCAAGGTAAATTCCTAATTCTTCTCCGACAAATCCAAGGGCTTATTCAGTCAATTTTTGCAACAAGAATTCAGGAGAAAGAATTAGAAGCAAATTTGATCCTGCTGAGCCCACTGAAGGAACCAAGACTCCCACCCTCCTCAGCCTTTGAGTCCACCAACACACTGAACAAACTTTTGGCATTCTGGATTTCTCACACCATGTACAGCACGGTTTCAGGAGTTTCTTCCCATGACGCAGGCGAGCGCTCAGCCCACATTAATTAGCAGAGCTCTGTCAGGGCCAGACTCTGGCACAAAGTATTTTACAGGGCTTAAACTCACAGTTTAGCAGTACAGAAATTCTCACAAGCACAGTTAAAGTCAATCCTGCAAACTCTTTTGAGTGTTTATATCAAACTCAATGCAGCTACCATTAAAAGTGATGACTTACAGACTCCTAAAATGCCATTCCCTTTAATACGATTTCCTATGGTAACACACAATTCATCGGAAGGCCTTTGCACCTATTTAGGAACAGACAGACTTTCAAATTAACTTCAGTGGAGCCACGACAGATTATACCAGCAAAGGTTCGGCTGCTCTGCCGGTTGGGAATGTTTCTAATTCATGTCATTTCATGCTTTCAGACCATGGTTGCAAGTTGGTGAGGAAGGGAATATTTGCCCTTCTCCTCGTTTCATATTTCTCCTTCCAAGCTTCCCCCTCTCCCCCCCCCCATTCTGTACTAGTGGGAAAACAAAATCTTGTTAAAGTCTTTTGTGAAAAATGGAGAGAGATAGGGAATCGGCTGTCTCTATGAGAGGCGTGTGGTCGCAGCGCTTGTTCAGGATGCATTAGAGTGGAGAGCAGCTGTGCACAGGACAGCCTCCGAGACCAGTGATGGGCACACGCCTGCCCCACAGCAGCTCCTTCTCCACTCCCACTCTTCTCAAGGTCCAATGAGTGCTCAAAAACAAACAGATAAAAAAACCAAACAAAAACCCAACAGTCCTCCACTATCACCTGCCGAATAAACCCCAAGCATTTGAACTTGGCTCTCCCATGTTCCAAGCAAGCATCCTAATGCCCGATAGAGACTAGTTATGCAGATGAAGTGGAGGAGCTCAGAGAGGACCCAGAGATGTCTGGTTACATATTTTCATTTAAAAAAAAAAATACATATATATATATATTGAAGTTTGTTATGGCTCAAAATTTTTTTCTTATGACTTTCCTCATATACTTTACAACACAAAATTCAGACAGATTTACCAAAAGATTTAATTAGGAGGCTGGAACTATTCTGGTATAACTGCACTGAAGAGTAGCAAACACATTACTGTTTTTGTGAGCACGCCAAGGTTTTCCATTATGCTAGCTTATGTTTCTGGAGTTTAGGACTTTGCAAGGCACAACACTACATACTAAATGCACAATTCAGGGCTACAACATTCACACTGCACAAGTAAAAATCTAACAGATAATATCTTTCTTGAAGCTTCTTGTCACATCGATTCTCAGAAATACCCAACTATCATTGCACATGATATTTTAACCACCATACAATGCAAACATAATCGGCTTTAGTGAACAGTCATATTTATTATTCCTACAACTATGCTCTTCTCTCCCCCCGCCAAAGCATAACCAAAGTTGCACCCTTCAAACCAATCTCTTTAGAAAGTCAAGCAAAATGCATCCTAAAGGCACCAGAATAACAGTATTTAAGAGAACCGTATACCACTTTTTTTTTCTTGTTTCAATGGGGAGGATCTTAGTGTGGAACTAAAATAAGCCAACACCACGAAGCACAAAAGATTGCAAGGATTTTCTGCAGCATGGGCTTGTCAAAGCAAGTAGGCAGCCTTTGTGTGCTCCAGCACAGCGGGAGCATTCCTCCAGGCCAGAGTGGCGGAGCGCCCCGGCCGCGGCTGCCCTGGGCGCTGGGGTTCCCACACCCAAGGCGGTGGGAAGAGGAGAAAGCAGAGCTGCAGAAGTGGCGTTGTAAATGGGATGAACTGGTCAACACGCTTCTTAGGAAATGCATGGCTTCCAGGAAGAATCACGTGGAAAGATTTACAATACCTCCACATCAAAGGGTTTGATGTTGGCTGTACTGGTTCTTTCAAAAGAAAGCCATGTCTCTCCCCTATAGCATCAGCTCTACTGACTCAGGAAGGAGCGCACAGGCATTGCCAAGAATCTTGTATGTCCACACAAAAGTACGGCTTAGCTTTTGATTTGAAAAGAAAAAAACCCACACCAAATAACCCCAAAACAATTTAAATACAATCTCCTTTTTCCTTTTCTCCATTAACGATGCCTCAATTTAAGTCTCAATCTTGCAAAGTACTCTGACAAATTATTAAGTTTCCCCATAAAACTTCATATTTTTATTTTCCTTAACACCTTGCACCAAAGTTCTAAGGATAACGCCTGTGTTAGGAGCATGAATGGGTGACCCTCCGGTACACACTGACCCAAAGATAAACTTTGACCTAATGTTTGCTAATAACACTTCTTCTTAAGATGCCTTGTTTCTTTTATGAACTACTGCCTGACTCTAGGATCTAGAAGCTGACATGCATTAATATACATCTCTGGGTGCCCTTTGACTTGGCCATCAAGACCCTTTGACCCCAGACTTGATTCCTAAACCCTGTCAATTGTTTGCAAGTGGAAAAAACTTATTTTCTAGTAATAATTAATTTTTGTCATGTTTTATTAAGCACTTATTCTCTCTAACTTTCTCTTATTTGAATTTGGGTATAATGGATGTTTATTTCATTTAGTGGTTTTGCAGATTACAAAAAGAAAAAACCTGAGGATACTCCTTTAGAGTTTAATCCTTTGTTTTCAAGCTTTGCAAAACTCACAGTAACACTCAAGTGCCTTGACATTTCAAAAAAGCACCCAATGAACAATAATATATTCTAAAAAGCCTCCTTTTGTGCACTGCTTTTCAGGTTTATCTGTATACTTCTGTAGCTTTACAACTTTTTTCAGATAATTTTACAGCACACTCCAGATACAATCCCACAGCCATAAAAGGTGGTAGCAAAACTTCCATCAATTCCCCCATCAGCAGGATTCGACCCCTCGGCTGAGACACTCTGTGCCAGCTTTCAGATGATGCCAGACATTTTTAGACTTATTTCTTCCAAGGAGAAATTTCAATGTCTACACAAAAAAGTATATATATTTTATTCAAAAAAATACATACACATGTATTCCTACATTCTGTACTCTCTCATTTAGCAGCCATATACACACACTGTGTCCTAAATGAGACGGCAAGGAGCCTGCCGCCATCCCATCCCTGCCGGCCAAGGAACACTGCCACTTCCTGGTACATTTTGAGATGGAAATTTCTAATTCCTGGAATCATGTTACATTATGTCAGGAATTGCTGTACTTCTGCCTGTTTTACATCAGGACTGAGAGATCGCCCAAAGAGAACGAACACTTTCCAGCACTCAGATGATGTATCAAGTGTACGTCGCACACATAGCATTACAGCAATCACCATCTGGTAGGGAACACCATCAAATAAAAGGCCTCCGGTCTCAAGAAGGAGCGCTGGGACATGGCAAATGAAGGATTTCAGCAAAATGTAGCAACTAACCTTGATTTTTGTTCATAAAATGCAGTACAGCCTCAGCAATTATGATGTTATATTCTTAGAGCTGCTCTGTGCTCTTGCTAAGAAAAATATTTCCCAGAAGCTCCAAGAAAATGCAGTTAAAAATTAAGGTATGCATTTAAAAAAAAAAAAAAATCCATACACCAACTACCAATACTCAACAAAGATGACTAAGGGCAGGGACACTTCAGGCAGCTGAACCACCAAGGAGAGGCAGAAGATGACATGCTCAGGTTCCACTTCTTGCTGCAGCAACTGAATGTGACTCTGATTTAAGGGTGGTGGAACAGCCAGGTGAGAAATTTTTTGCTTCCAAACATCCCACTGCTGCCCTGAGGGGCACATCCAAAGCATTTGCATCCCAAGCACTCACCTCACATCTCAGGTCCCCAGGTTGGGAAGTGGGGGAGCGTTTCCCTCCCCGTCTGCCCTCACTCCAGGGGGCAGCCCAGAGCAGCCCCCAGCCTCGAGGCACACTTGTCCCTTGGACATGGGGGCCTCAGTCACACGCACAGCATTGTGGAAACCCCATCTGACAAACAGCAGCAATCATGGCTTGAGGTTTTTTTAATCCTTATGTATGACTGAAGAGACCCAAAATGCTCTTTCCTGCTTCCGGAACAGAACGTACTCCAAGCGATGTGGTTTTGGGATGAGTCTTCTCAGGGTTACAGGCCTGATTGATCCCCTGGATTGGGCAATCAGACAGATTTCTCTAGGACTAAAGCATGAGTAGAGGCAACTACAGCAAAGAGAGAAGACCTGCTCCAAGCAAGGCCCTTGCAGGCAGCATCCACCCCACTGATGTGCTCTGCAGCCAGGGATTGCTTCAATCAAAACCCAAGTCTAAGGAAGAAGCAAAGCTTCATGAAGCTCATGGGACTGAGACTGGGGTGCTAGGGCAGGTATTGTGACTCTCCAAGTTTCCCCAGAACAGGTTATTCAAACATGAGGTTGTTTTCCATATGTTCAGATAAGAGATAGTGCACACCACAGGACTTTACAGTAATGCTTTCTATTTTCTTTTCCTGGTTCAGCTGACTCCATCCAGCCATCCTTTCTTTGTTCCATTTACAACATGAGGACTATTGCTTCCTTCTTCAGTGCTACAGTCCAAATCCTAAACCAGCAGAGCCTATTGAGCTGGTACGCTACCCAACACCACAGTGAACAACCCCTCTGGGGTATGCACTAACCTTGCTCCAGGCAAATATAGCTACTCACAGGACATTAGAACAGAGCACTTGCCATTTGCAGTAGAAGAAAGAAGTTTAGATAATATTTGGAAACAGCTGGAAGTCAAAGGAGACAATGAAACCAGACCAGCTAGCAAACTACACCGAGCAGGATTTCCACTGCCATACATCCCAGTCCGAGTTCAGCTGGAGATATGAGCAAAGCAGCTCCCATCAGCTAAAGCTTCATGTCCTTTCTAGAAATCCTCTATCATCAGCTGATGTAATGATACTGAAAAACAGTCTTGATATATTCAGTGGGATCCTTATAAAAGCCTTAGCCTCATCAAGGTTTAACATTAAGGTTAAAAGTTACAGTAAAAGAACATTAAAAGTTCTCCCTTAAGGGGTCTGGACCAAACTCTTAAAACAAAACAAAATTAATTGACAGCTTTACACCAATGAACTATAGATAAAACCCTATGGACACTAGGAGGGACCCATATCAAATAAGAAAGAGGTCGTTGGTTCTGTACAGTTATTCCAGCTGGAATTCTTAGACAGTGAAGTGTTCGCATAGTGCCATTTTTTCTATTCATATGTAGCTTTGAAACTGTACTATGCCTGACAAACAGGAATTCCTCTTTTTTTCTTTTCCTTTTAAAAAAAAAATACAGTGGCCACTATAAAAGAAAAGTTGATATTTCTTCTTGCATGATGGCAGAACCCTTCATACAAGCACAACCACACTGAATACTCTTTTGGATTATTTGTTAAACTGTAGTTCAAAGAAGGGTGCAAATGCAGCCAGGAAAAAAAAAAAAAAAGTCCCTCTGGTTAAAATTTAGCATGCAAGATCTCAACAAAAGTGATTTTTGACTGTGCCAATGCTTTTGTTTTCTCAACAACAGCAACAAAAAAATATTTCTTCCTTCTCCCCCACAGTAAACCGTTACCAGCTGTTGATGGAGTATTTTTTTAACATGCGTTAAGTCATATTGTATGTTGTCCATTTCATGTGTGTAGAGCATTTTTTGCTACAAATTCCTTAACATGTTATACCAATAAATCCAAGAGTACCACCCAACTCTGTAATACAGCTTAGGGTTTATTAATGCAAGTGGGATTCCGCAAAACAGGATTTCGCTGGAAACTAAAGGTACTGTTACACAAAGGTGATCGCAGCATCACGCTCAAGCCAGCGCAAAGCCTTTTGGCAGATTTTGCCCATACAGAAAAACGGCCACTGTTTCCAACTGAAATCCATTACACATTAAAAAAATATATATATACACACAGTTAAGTAATGTTGTAAAACTTCGTGTATTTCAGGATGGTTCTTGACACACACTTCTGTCCATGTGTCTGTTATTACACAACTCTCTGCATCAGCGGGATCAAAACTAGGACACTTTTCTCTCACATTGCAAATTCCTTATTGTCTCCTTGTTTAAATAACAGTGACAATTTTGTGGAACTATGAAGATAAACTCTGGGATCTCTTCTTACGCCAGGACCTTAAAATATGCCCGTTTATGGACACATCCATTTGTGCAAATAAAATTGTGTATTCGCTTTGTATGTGTAAATTCAGGCCAGTGGAAAATTAAGCCTCATGGGAATAATTTAACCAACAATACAAAGAAAATTGTGAGGCAAATCTGAAACTTTGTCCTTAATTTACCCTGTTAAGGCAAAATAAGGCAGGAATCTCATACCATGTGTGCTACAACACTTAGGTACAGCAGCATATGTTAAGTAAGGAGAGTTGCAGCCTCAGCTCTTAATCTCATTGTTTATTGTGGTTTAAAGTCTGACCCTTTACATTACATGTGGTTTAAAACTATATTTGGAGGAAAGAGAGCGAAAACAACTCTCCTAGGTTTGTGAATGTGTTTGTCTTTAAGGTTTGTTCCAGAGGAAACCATGCGTGCCTTAGCTTGCTCCATATGCAAACCCTTACACGATTTTTAAACATGCTAATGCTCACATTCTGCCTCTCAGGTTAATCGCGAAGGGTTTTTTGTTGGTTTTCTACTAGCAGCTTGCCTACAATCCACCAACCCACCACTCTTTATGTATATATGTTGAATAATGATGAAGCAGTGAGTATTTATCACCTTTTCTGAGCAGTAAGCAGAAAGAAATACAATACTATTACTTCCAGCTACTGGCTTTCCCAAGATAATTAGATAACACAGTGGACTGAAGCCTTGGTTAGTCCAATGCTGTTCAAGTTAAGTGATTGACATGCCTCTGTCTGGCTGCTCTATTAACTGTTTCATTTTGTTGCTATTTGCAGTTTGCTTGGCTAATACTTCGAACAAATACAGACTGTTTCTTTAGCCCCTTTTTTCTCTTTGACCTTCTCCTGCCCATTTTCTTTGAGTCACTTCAAACTGCCTTGAAAAGGCCCGTTGAATGCGCACAGTCCATCAGAGTCCCAGGTTCATCCCATTCCTTGCCCTGAATGCTTTACTTCAAAGATGGGCCGCATTCTTTAATTGCCCTTTGAATTAATATCAAAGGGTCACAATGCGAGTGCCAAAAGAGAAAGAGGCTTTAATGAAGCAAAGAGCTGCCATTCATTTGCAGATAAGCACGTTTTTATGCCTGACTGGGCACCACGGCTAAATGCTTGGTGAAGAGGAGGCAGGGCCAGGCAGGGAGACTTTGCCTTAAGTGGTGATTAGTTCAAACAAACAAGAGTAAACAAATAAAAAACAACACAAACGACAATAGAAAATAACTTAATATGGCTGAATGTGTTAAAAAACAACCAACATCCTATGGTGCTGGTAAGGCCATTAACCCTTTGCAAGATGCTGGGGTTCAGCTTTGCAGAGCTGCAGCTCAGCCCCTCTGCCAGCCCCCTTGTTTCCCTTACCGTCCCCAAAAACAACATTTTGGGGGTTAAACTTTCATCCTGACTCTGAGCCCAAAGACAAAGATTGTTTTAATCTGTTGTTTCCAGAGATACTAAAAAAAAACTGACTTTGCAATAAGGAATAAAGAAAAGGAGTCAGCAAGCTTGCTTATTTTTTTTCTGTGGCAGAGCATGTTCACTGGTTTGTATTTTAATGCCTGTGTAATAACAAACTCTGTACTTAGATTATTTATTGATTTACATTTGACCACATGTGGTACTGTGTTAAAATGTGTGAGTGTTCAGCTTTCTTAATTGCCTAAAGGTCTCTGATATTTTGTTTTAAATTTCAATACTTGGGGATTTTGTTTGGTTGACTGGCCAGTTTTGCTTATTTGAAACCTATGAAGCCGCACTAAGAAAACTTACTCAGCTTCTTAATCCCACGTATGGAGTCTTCTATTTTCTCCTTAAAATACCAAGAATATAAAATTAAAATGAGAAGCTTTAACGTATATTGTAATGCAATTGCAGCCACAATGCAAGTATACAAAAATAAGAAGTTCACAGCTGTCCTCTTTATAGATTCTGACTTATTATTTACAGACTCAGGCTTCTCTTTGCACAGAAATAATAACTTACTTAACAAATACAAGGTTGTTTTATTGCAGTAGAGTTATCCCCCCATGAAAGAGGATTAGCTATACTCATAACAGTGTAAAAGTGCCTTATAAGTGCATTCACATCAGGAATTGTGCTGCTATCTCCCACAACTAAGAAGGTTGTAAGGGTACAAACAGCCTAGAGAAACACACACCACATTTTTAGATCCACTTCTTCAAAAAGGTTTTCTCATTAATATTACATATACTTAAGCCTAACCCTGTGTGCAACCTGTCACAAGACTTTCCCTTACAGATGCTTCCTGTGATTTTTTTTTTCCTACCCCTCTGCCACTACCCTACTCCTGCCTTGCTCAGCAAGAGCTCTCATCACCCTGTTCCTGGCTCTGAATCTTTATTATTCACCAGAACGTGAAGAATTTTGACCGTATACATCCAGCTGGAAACTCGGTACTGACAAACACTGCAAAAGCATTTCATATTTGTGAAGCTGAGGGAAGAAGCATAGTAATGAAAAACGTGCAAGAGAAGAGTGGAAAGGTGTTAGCTGCAGAAGAGACAGTAGTGGCTTGGAAGTTCCTGTGCCAGCACTAGTTTAGCCAAATTGCATATTTTCCAGAATATAAAGCCATATGTCAAGCAGCCTGCGAGGAAACTGCTCAATTGTACTGCTGCGAGTTAATGGTACTACTGAAGCTTCTATTTTGGTGGGTTTTTGAGCTAGTCTGATTTGTAATCCTAGTTTAGCACTAGCCAAAACCCTAGAAACTCTGGAATAACTCAGATTGATTTCAGTAAATGTCAAACACCACCAAGGTCGTACTGTTCTTCTAACACCTGATGTTCTTCTGTTTCGGAAGTGTTATATTTTCCAACACATTTTTCCAAAAATATTAGCTAATTTATTTTTCCCAATATTTTCCATATTTCAGATTATTCATTTCAGTCTCCTTCAAACATTCACAGACAGTTCTGTATGTTAGGCTAGATTATACCATTAGCTGGTAATGAAAGACATACTGCCCCATTTGAATCCCTCTTCTAGAAACCCCAGCGCAGCTGACTGTGCTGCAACCCCAGCCTCGGTAGCATATCAGAAGTGAAACCGCATCACGCTACATCTAGAAATAGTGACTTATGCGCCACCTCCACTCATGCGATGAGAGCGTTTTCCACGTGCGCACATGCAGTGGGCTTAAGAGCGAGGCTGCAAGGGCAGCTAGTCAACCAGCAGGTCCACGTGTGGCACAAGCTCAGGGCTTGAGATGGCATTTTGGCATTGACACATATCAGGCCAAAACTAACACAAGTCAAACACATCTACCGACACACTAATTGCCACAATTATCACATCATTGGAATAATCACCAAAAATGTGGACTATCCTCTCTCAACAAGCAGTACAGTGGTGTTCACAGCTTGCATAGATATTTTTTGATACCACTTGCTCTTATTCATTAGTACACATTCTAGAAATACAGCAAAGTGTCCCTGTTTTAATCCCTA